>NC_057802.1:255852055-255856482 GCF_018294505.1 Triticum aestivum | reverse complement strand
GGCCTCGCGCTAACGAGGCAATGCACTCATTTGACAGGCGTAGTGCGGTTATTCTGTTTCCCCCCACACGCACCCCGCCACACGCACCCACACACCCCTAAAGATAGATAATGGGGGCAAGTCCATACAAGGAAGATGTGTCAGTACAACTATGCCCATTGGTGCGGTGCGGTGCGGGGGCAAGTCTTGTTACGGCTCGTTCCTAGAACAAAACTCACAAGAACTAGATCAAAAAAGTATCAGTCCAAGTTACTGGTGGAGTCAAGTACTAGATTCAAACAACAAAAAAAGGAAAAATTGACCGCCCAAGGACAGGCGCAGGCCCTGACGATGCTAGATACTTGAACTCGAGCCCGTTGGCGAATCCATAGTAATCCGCACAACGCAGGGCCCACCGTCCAGGGCCCTCAGGTCATGAGAAAGAGCGAGCGCCGTGTATAAGCGCTCAGGTAAGTGTTTAGAGGAGTTCGACTGGTGAGCCTCCGCTGCGCTTATAAACAGGTCTAGAACCCCCTCGACTAGCGAGGTGGGACTAAACCCATAGCGCACGCGCAAGCGGCGCTGCACAGCCGCGTGGACGAGCTATCTGGGCCGAAAACAACGACTCAGGCAGATGGCCCAACATAGTACTTCGCCCCATTACAAAATTCCAGGCAATCACACACGACAAAAAAATGCAGATAATTTTAAAAAAACCTCACAAGAAATAAGTTCAAAAACAAATAATGTAAAAAGTTCAAACGCATCTTAATTGTAAGAACTAAAAAAATAGAAATACATATATTTTTTGTAAAATTAAACGTAGAAGATTGTAAATAAAAATTTCAGAAACAAATTTATAAAAAGTTCAACTACTACAATTCATAAGGTTCAAGTAAAAAAATAGTGTGCAGCAAAGATTAAAATCTTTTAATTTTAAAAAATACTAGAACTATCATTATTCAACTGTAAAAAGAAAAAATTTGATCCAAAATTCATGTAAAAAAGTAAGAAAAAATGTTATACAACAAACAAATTTGATTGCTAATTGACAACCTAAAATAGTTCAGTACTATCATTAACAGAATGTAAGTTCAGCAAACTCAAACCCAAAAAAAGGGGTTCTACAAAAATCATCAGCGTATAGTTCCGTCTGCGAGCTATGTACATGAAAATATACTAGTCAAAACAAAGGATGCCCATCAGTTCAACTATAGAATTGTTCCAGTACTAATATAAAGAATATATAAGTAAAACAGTTATACTTGAGCAAAACAAATAGGAAAAGCATTACATAACTTGTTCCAAACCATCTGATAATACAATAGAATTCAACCATCTCACATGCAAAAGTTTTAAAGAAAAAATACTGCAACATAATCAACCACACACAAATCTCACAACCGGCGTCATTTGCCACATTTAAACCTACAACACATAAATTCTGAACATCAGAGAGTCATCTTCCCTAGAGAACATAACCATAACCACATCACCATCCTCAAATCCAGACTCTGCCACAAACTCCTTCCACCCAGTAGTTAGGTTGATGCAACCATCAAAGTCGATGTGGTAGGCAACTTCCATCAACTGATACCCATTTTTGTCTGAAGTCTCCATCTTCAGAACACCGGAACTAGGAGCAACAATCCTGATCCTGGGTGACATTTTCTGCAAATGGGCATGGGAGTACAAAACAAAAGTGAACATCTGACATAACTGAATTTTTACACAGATATAGGAACGGTTTGCATAACAAACTGAAAAGAAAAAATCTGAACCAAAACAGTAACACAAAACTGACTAGTCATGTGAACTGACTAAACTGAAGAAATATACATATCAATACACCTACAGTAAAAACATCTGACAAAAAATAGATCAAGGATTATACAAAAATGGATAAAAACTGTTTAGTAATGAACAAATACACACAGAAATCCCTACTGTTAAATTCTGACAAAACCAAATAAAAAAATATAGACAAACTATTCATAACACTAAACTACAGATCCAGTCCATGGGATTCAAAAAGAGACCTACAAAAAAAGTAGAAAACAAAAGAATAGAAACAAATACCCATGATTCCTTCAAGTCACCAACCGTCAGGCGACAAACATATGGCGCACGAAACCCATGGTTGCTGTACAGCAGACAAGAAAGTTGACCACGGCGCTGAGTCTGGGTGAGCTCCAAACCAGATTTGTACACACAACCGTCAGCTATGCGCGCCATCTTTGCCAGGCATCCACATGAACAATCCTCCATGGAACACACAGGAACAGGGAAGAAAACAACGGAGAGAAGAGGGAGGAACCTAGATCTAATTCTGGAAGAAGGAAGAAAAAGGACGGGGAGACTGAGCCACACACCACACATAGATGGATAGAATTTATAGCCAGGGAGACTCGCAGATTATAAAAATAATAAATAGGCAGGTGGGCAGCCAACTGGTAGGAAATAGTTATTATACAAGCCATGCAACATTTGACCGCAAATCAGTTCAACTTCTGACAAACAAGCAGTTCAAAAGTGCACATGTCAAAACATATGCAGATAAAACAACACATTCAAAGATAAAACAGTTCAATTCATTTAGTCATTCAAACATCTGCTCCCTCACAACAAAAATCTTAAAAACAAAATCTTCACTACTTCAGTCATAACGATCAAAGAAACGACGCCATTTGGCCCTGGTGGATGGATGTGGAGCCGTGGCTGCTCTCGCCCTAGCCCAACTGATGATCTGAATATGGTTCCTTCCCCTGCCCTCTGGGAAAAGAAGCTCCAATTCATTGGAGTTGCAAGTATCCATCACCTCGCGTGCAAGGCGTCTGTTGAACTCTCCTCCAGTTCCTCCTCGGCAGCACGTCGTGCCATCTGCCTGCGCCTGCGCCTCCTCCTCCTCCTCCTTTGCTCCGCTACTGCAGCCCTCACATCGACGGCATCCCCTCCTCCTCTGTGACCTCTCCCAACTCAGGATCCATCTCGCTTGTCTTTGCTTGCAGCTGGTAGAATGAAAGTGACAGAGGGCTCAGGCTTTATAATCAAAGTGCAGAAGTATCGGTAGGCAGCCAGTTCCGATGTCAACGCACATTAAGACAACTTTGACACGCAGCAGTCCAACTACACATACGATAGCAATTCAAACAAACACTGAAAAACACGCAACTTAATTACACAGTTTGACCAGATTACAAGAAAAAACACAGCCTACAGTCAGCCACCATACACCACCTCCGCCAACGACAAAATAACATGGGAATCTAGGGTAGAAACAACTCAAAAGAAGCAAAATTGACAACGCAAATATTTTCATACAATCCTCATATCTCTCCCTGCAACACCAATTCGAAAGTAAAACAACAGAAAAAGAAGAACACATTTACATGGTGGGCGTGGAAAACGACCAAGAACACCAAAACTTGTAATCAGAAATTACAAATGAAATTAATATCCAAAAACTCTAACATACCGATAATTCTCACACCCAAAACAACAAATAGGACGTAAATTGAGGCCTACGAACACCACCGTAAACACCAACGCCCAAAACACGTCCGCCGCCAAATACCCACGCTGTCACCTCCGGTGACTACAGATCGCAAAACACAACCAGGTGAGCGCGCGCACGTGCGGAACCCCTTACATGTCTCCTCTAGCAACGAATAGCCCGCAGCATCGCGCCGGAGAACGCCCGGAAGCTCCACGTTGCATCCCCTATTTCCGCCCGTCGTACACGCAGGAAGATCAGTTCAAGAGGAAAACTACGTCAGTCCAACCTGTAAACCACGACAGTTCAAGAAGGGTAACAGAATAGCCCAGATGTGTGTCATATATATATATATATATATATATATATATATATATATATATATATATAAAATCCATCCTACCAGCCGGTGGTAGTTACCCCACATATCTCATATACTACCATGTGGTACTATATATACTATTTTATTATTTTAAATATGTTCATATACTATATCTAAGATATTTCAAAGCAAGTTGCATGAAAAAATTGCATATGAGCCCATAGTTTTTGTTATATTTGTGAAATACGTACATATTTATACGTAAAAAAGAGCATACTCAAAACATGGTACATACTACCTAAAAATTAGTATATATACTACCTAATCATTGTTATATACTACATACTACACGTACGTACTCTCGGTTTCGATAGATACTACATACAACATACAAAAAACAAGTGATGGTATAGGAGCCACGAGGTGTTCTAATCCCAGAATTAGAATAACTATTTGGATCACACCCAGGAGCCACGAGGTGTTCCGGAACTCCCGAAAACCCCACCGGACCGATTACATAAAAAAAAAATACCCCAGCCCACCCGCTGCCCCGATCCCCACATCAACCTCCCACGATCCCCTCCCCCGAGGGCCGCCACCCTCCTGGATCTCGCCGCCCCGCGCGCCTCCTCC
>NC_057802.1:255156755-255182475 GCF_018294505.1 Triticum aestivum | reverse complement strand
TCCCGACGCCAAAAATTCCTATAAATACTGAAACCTCCAGAAAATAACCTAGATCGGGAGTTCCACCGCAGCAAGCCTCTGTAGCCACCAAAAACCAATCGAGACCCTGTTCCGGCACCCTGCCGGAGGGGGGATCCATCACCGGTGGCCATCTTCATCATCCCGGCGCTCTCCATGACGAGGAGGGAGTAGTTCACCCTCGGGGGCTGAGGGTATGTACCAGTAGCTATGTGTTTGATCTCTCTCTCTCTCTCGTGTTCTTGATTCGGCACGATCTTGATATACCGCGAGCTTTGCTATTATAGTTGGATCTTATGATGTTGCTCCCCCTCTACTCTCTTGTAATGGATTGAGTTTTCCCTTTGAAGTTATCTTATCGGATTGAGTCTTTAAGGATTTGAGAACACTTGATGTATGTCTTGCATGTGCTTATCTGTGGTGACAATGGGATATTCACGTGATCTACTTGATGTATGTTTTGGTGATCGACTTGCGGGTTCAGTGACCTTGTGAACTTATGCATAGGGGTTGGCACACGTTTTCGTCTTGACTCTCCGGTAGAAACTTTGGGGCACTCTTTGAAGTTCTTTGTGTTGGTTGAATGGATGAATCTGAGATTGTGTGATGCATATCGTATAATCATACCCGCGGATACTTGAGGTGACATTGGAGTATCTAGGTGACATCAGGGTTTTGGTTGATTTGTGTCTTAAGGTGTTATTCTAGTATGAACTCTAGGATAGATTGAACGGAAAGAATAGCTTCATGTTATTTTACTACAGACTCTTGAATAGATCGATCAGAAGGATAACTTTGAGGTGGTTTCGTACCCTAGCATAATCTCTTCGTGTGTTCTCCGCTATTAGTGACTCTTTGTTGCATGTTGAGGGATATTTATATGATCCAATTATGTTATTATTGTTGAGAGAACTTGCACTAGTGAAAGTATGAACCCTAGGCCTTGCTTCCTAGCATTGCAATACCGTTTACGCTCACATTTATCGCTTGTTACCTTGCTGTTTTTATAATTTCAGATTACAAAAACCTATATCTACCATCCATATTGCACTTGTATCACCATCTCTTCGCCAAACTAGTGCACCTATACAGTTTACCATTGTATTGGGTGTGTTGGGGACACAAGAGACTCTTTGTTATTTGGTTGCAGGATTGTTTGAGAGATACCATCTTCATCCTACGCCTCCTACGGATTGATAAACCTTAGGTCATCCACTTGAGGGAAATTTGTTACTGTCCTACAAACCTCTGCACTTGGAGGCCCAACAACGTCTACAAGAAGAAGGTTGTGTAGTAGACATCATCCATTAGTGACCCCTCACCTTGTCCCTGTTGCCCCGCTAGTTTACCAGATGATTCGATTAATGTGATCGACGTCCAGAGCCCGACACATCACATCACACCCCTTTAGTGTTATGACTCTGCAGAGCTACTATTGAGTGTCGAGGGTGATACCTCGTTTAGCACTTCTGATGAGATCTTTGTAGTGTAGCTAACCGGACGTGGTCTATAGAGGGTGATTCCTCTTTCTCCACTCTTGATAACGACTCTATCATGCAACACCTCAAGTGGGAACCCCTCGACGGTGATTCCTCCAAGTTCACCTTGACAGTTACATCGAGTAGGAATCCATCAAGGGTGATTCCTCGGGTTTCCCCCTTGATGTTATGGGCACACTGTTACTTGGACTTTACCCAGAACCATGTTGAAGTCGGGTCGGCCCTGATGGATAACCGCAAGAGTGATGTGGAGTCAGGTTGACCAGGAGGGTACCCGCGAGATGATTACGCGGCACGGCCGGGCATTCCTCGGCCTTGTCGTAAGTCTGTGAGACAGGGTGACGGGACCACATATCATGGATCATTGATCGTCTCCGCGCGCTCCCAAGACACTAACGGTTTGGATATGTGATCCGAGTAGGCCTCTGGCCTTTTTGCACTGACCACCACGCGGGAATAACATGGGCACACGACGTCGTACGATTCTCCGAAAGCTCTTCAGACATCAGCAATTGAGCGGCGCGCGCCCGGTTTGATGGTAACCACCTGCACTTGTATAAGGGGTGGGTCTGCTCCAGGCCGCGTACGCAACATGCAGGAGTGCAAAAGGCGATGGGCCCAAGACCCCTGCGTGCTTAGGATGTAGATCGGCATGCTGGCCTCTCTATTGAGCCTAGGTAGGACTACAACGTGTCGATTAGCTGAGGCCGGGCATGACCCAGGAAAGTGTTTTCGGCCGGAGTTAATCGAGCATGTTGGGTAAGTTTTTGCACCCCTACAGGGAAGTTAATCTATTTGAATAGCCGTGTCCACGGTAACGGACGCTCGGAGTTGTATCACGATCTATACAGCTAGAACTGGATACTGGAGGCGTGAAAAGGATACGTTGGCTCCGGGAATGCTTTCTCGCAGGGAGTCGAGGAAGGATCTCTGGGCGTGGATGCTACGACTTACTTACTACTATATATTATGCTAATTTGCACTCTTCTAGTGCTGCAAGATGTTTCAAGATGCTAGTCTTCGATAGGCTAGGCTTTCCCTTCTCTTCTGGCATTTATGCAGTCTAGTCCAAAGATATAGCCCCATTCCTTTGATACCAATGCATACTTAGAATAGTTCTGATGTAAGTCTTGCGAGTACTTTGGATGAGTACTCATGGTTGCTTTGCTATCCACCTTTTTCCCATATATCTGATTGACGCAATCAGATGACGGATCCCAGGAGCCAAGTGATACCACCAACGACTACCGCTACCCCGACAGAGCCTACTACTACGTGGAGGCTGCCGGCGACCAGGAGTATTTAGGAGGCTCCCAGGCAGGAGGCCTTGCCTTTTCGATCATTGTTGTTGTTTTTTGCTAGCCTTCTTAAGGCCGTCTTGTTTACCTTATGTCTGTACTCAGATATTATTGCTTCCACTGACTCGTGTGTATTCGAGCCCTCAAGGCCCCTGGCTTGTAATATAAAGCTTGTATTATTTTAATTTGTGTCTAGAGTTGTGTTATGATATCTTCCCGTGAGTCTCTGATCTTGATCGTGCACATTTGTGTGTATGATTAGTGCACGATTAAGTCGGGGCGTCACACAACTTGGTCCACAAAGGCCCAAGTGGGGAGGCACCTCTCTCCCCTTGTGGCGCCCCTCCACTCCCTTCCAACCTATATATACTAGAGGATTTCCACCCTTTTGATATACAAGTTTTGGAGCCTCCTCTAGTTCTTCTAGTTCTAGTTCTTGTTGGTCCTAATTAACTAATTAGAGCTAGACTAATCCTCTAATCCTCATAATTAGAAGTCACGTGTGGTTCTAATCTCCTCCCTTTAATTCTTCGGCGACGATTAGCTCTGGACGACGAAGCGCTACCGGATCGTGAAGCCTGCATGCTTGCAACCAAGTAGAGAGGTCATGCTTTCGGTCTTTGGTTCATGGGCGGTTCACGGGATCGTTCATCGATGGTTTGAGGGACTCCAAGTATGATCTACACCGACATGTTCTTCTTCCGCTGCAACTCGGTGAGAGTAACGATCATGATCCCATCCCGTTATGCATCTTCATATTGATCTTGGGTGTGCGTAGGTGCGACTTTTTGTTTTCTACTATGTTTCCCAACATATAGAAGTCAATGCCAGATTGAACCCACTACATAGCACCTCTCCCACTGAAGATAAATCAATCACACTTGCCTAAAGTAGACGGAAAGATCGAAGAGAAATACAAAGCTATAGAATTAGGCAACAAAGAAACTTCAAAAGATTCATATAAATTCAATGAACAATTTTATCATAAATTCACAATTCATCGAACCCTAACAAACACACAACAAGAGTTACATCAGATGAATATCTGGAGAGATCATTGTATTGAATATATATATAGAGAGAGAGAGACAGAGAGAGAGAGCGCTACTACTATGGACTTGTAGGTCTTGAAAGAACTACACACACATCATTCTGAACGTGGCAAGGTTGATTAAGATGGCCTCCCCAATGATTCCCCTCTCCGGCAGAGTGCCAGAACAGGGCTCCTCATGGGATCACGTCAGAACAGAGACTTCGGCGATGATAAAATTCTTTTAGGTCTCACTCCGAGGTTTTAGAATATATGTGAATTTATAGGCCAGATATTATGCCAAACGAAGCATCAGGGGACCCACAAGCCAGGGTGGCGCCCCTACCCCTAGGGTGCACCCTCTGGGCTTGTGGCCCCCTCGTGTATCTTCTGGTCTCTCCCCGGAGCTTCTGGGGTTTCCTATGTTCCAGAAAAAAGTGTCAAAAAGCTTTGTCGTGTTTGGACCTTCATAGGTATCGATGTTCTGTAGAACCAAAAACAAGCGGAAAACAATAGTTGGCGCTAGGCACTGGATTAATATGTTAGTCCAAAAACATAAAAATGATATAAAATGATGGACAAAGTATGTAAGAATGATAATATAATCGCATTTAATAATAAAAATCATAGATATGTTTGAAACATATCAGCCTCCTTCGCGCGGGGAGGCTCATCAAGCGGGCGGTGAGGTGTGTGTCTCTGGTGTTGCGGCGCATGAGGGGAGTGCGGGAGGAGGCGGAGCACGGCCGAGAAGGGAGGAGATGTGGTCTTCTTGGGGTGGCGGTGTTGGAGCTGGAGGTCGCGGTGTGGACGGGCCTTGGTGGCAGCGGATCTCGACCAGGATGGGGGCCGGGAGAGGCGGCCAGAAGCCGCTGCGGAGGCCAGGGTGCGCGGTGCGACTACTGATGTTGCCGGAGTGGACATGGAAGGCGACACTTTGGGGTGCTGGTGACTGTGTGGGATGGATTTGGAAGCTCGGTCCAGCGTCTCGCGGCCGGGTACGCCATTGGGGGCGGTTACCCGCGTGCGGGTGGCGCGGCACGCTGCCTCTCGCGTGCAAGGCCCTGGGTCAGTGGCACGGCTTGGCTGGCTGCCAGGAGGTGGCGGGTCCAGCCCCCGCTTGTGGTGTCGGCGGATCTGAGCGATGTAGGCTGTGAGTGGTTTGGAGCCTGTCTTCTTCGACCGTGTAGGAGCTAGGTGTTAGTCTGAGTGCTCTCGATCGTGCGAGGGGTCGTTCTTCCATGACGGTTTGATCATGACGGCGAGGTACTGCGGCAGCGATGGCGTGACCCCGACAGTTCAGCCAAACCTGATGGTAGGGGTGGGAGGTGTTCGACAGTGTGGATGGAAATCCTGCTTGGCTTTGATTGAAGCTCGCGACGACAGTGCCCGTGGGCGTCATTTCCCTCCTTGGAGGCAATGCCGAGGTTGTCGACATCTCCCATTCTTGATCGGGTTGTGGTCTTCGGTTGAAAGCCTTGGTCCGTTGTAGGACCGGCGATGGCAGCGTCTTGGTGTCATTACTCTGTTGAGAGCATCGTGGGCAGAGACTTGGCTTGGAGGTCCTGTGGTGTGGTTCTCTGGTGCTTGCCGCTGGTCCAAATTGATCTTCATGGGCGCTAAGTACGCGGGTGTCGGTGCCCCAAGACGATGGCTTTCTCAAGTCCGACTGAGTCCCGCTATCCGCTCGTCGTCTTCTCTTAGGCATTCAAGGGCTATCCGCTCTCGTCTAATCTTAGGCATTCAAGCGTGGATAGTGCGTTGGCAAAGAAAGTCCGGCTAAAGTTATTTGCTCTTGTGGTGATCGGCGTTTGTTGTGGCGCAGCTAGATGGTTGGTTTAGGGCAGGACCTTTTGCGTTGTGTTTGTAATTATCGTGGTGGCTAATCTGTTGACTAGCTCGTGTGTGAAGTCCTTGCTATACTTGTTGCTCGCATCAAGTTATAGTGTCTTGTAATTCAACTTCTACCTTCTATAAAAATATGGTGATCTGCCAATAAATTAATGCCCAAAGCAAGACAGAAGGGTTTTAAACAACTAGATGATATCTCGCACGTTGTTGTGGGAATATTATACAACATATTTCAATGTGATTCGTTGTATGAAACAGGAATATTTGAAGTAATAATATAAAAAGTTAAAACTAAAAATACATATAATTTAGTATGCTTGATTACTATATAGTTGTGAAATGTTTATCAAATAAATATAGAATAATAAAATGAAAATCCTCATGCATGTTTACACATTGAGACGGGTGTTTTTGATGCAAGTCATGATGAAGTGACATGCTTGCACGTTGAGAGACATATGATAGTGGGGGTGAGCCTTTTCTTCATGCATGTTATACGATGATGTGGCATACTTGCTTGTTGAGAAAAATAGTTAGTGAGGACTAGCTATTTAGATATAAAAGATGTGCAACATCAGGTGAATGAAGTTGAGCTCGTCAATCTCATTACCCAGGAGCTTAAGATGTGGGCTTTAGCTGGAGAGTCAATGCGATCTGTGAGGGGTGTTATCTTCTCATCCTTCGTGATTATAACATACATTCTCTTGTTTCTTCTATATATACTAGCACATATGACCGTGCGTTGCAACGGGTGAAACATATTCTTTGGTGTGTCTATGGAACCAATGGCTTAAAGTTGTTCTTTCATTTGAAGGATAGACTTTGTTTCATGTTTGAACATAAAATGTAGCTGGTGCAATCGAATTTAGCAGACAAAATGGGTGACCAAACATGGTGGTGTTGCACTTGCTTGCCTTGGCTATGGAGAGAAATTATGTAATGAATATTAGTACTTTATAATGTTCGCAACCCATTGTTCGTGCTTATATTTGCAGTAACAAGTTAAATAAATAGGTGTGTGCTATGAAAAACGAAGGAAGAAAACTTACTCCTTTTAACAATTGTAAGTATATATTAATATTTTTTGAGGACAAGTATATATTAATATTAGGTAGAGATAAGAGAGACACTTTCTATGTGAGAATAGTTTTTTTCAAAAATGACGCTCGGTACTTTTGAATAGATCATAACGCCATAGGGTCCAAATGCTACTATGCAGCACTGGTGGGCGTTTTGGCTAGCATTTTAGCGAAACACATAGTGTTTTGCTTGCACATACTATTCTTATCAAAATAAAAATTTGTCGGTGTACAAAAGGAGGGGCGCACTTTTGTACCATTTTACCTGTGCACGGGCAGTCGGAGCCGCGCCCACGGTCACACCAAGCAGAACAGGGGAGGTGAGCCAAGGTAAGACCGAAGCCCAAAATAACCAGAGCAACGCCAAGGCCAAGACCACAAAGAGCAGAGGGACGAAGCAGGTTCCCCCGGCAAGACCCTTGCCAGGGAGCTCACCCCACACCAACAGAGCGAGCCACCCTTGAGCCCACGGTCTGCAACATCACGTTGGGCCAGGGCTCGGCAGGCACCTCCATGATGGCATGCAGATCTTTGTGAAGACAAGGAACACCCAACATCAGATGAGGATTAGAAGACGACGATCCTCGGCAGGATCCTTGCCGAGGGAGGCCACCAGACCCCCGGCAAGGTCCTTGCCGGGGACGACAGCGCGCCATGGCAAGACCCTTGCCGGCCGCACGGCAAGACCCTTGCCGAGCCACCCGGCAAGGCCCTCACCAAGGACGCCAGCAGGGCCACCGCCAGGCCCGCGCCAACCAAGTTTCCACCACCGTTCACATGCAGCTGCCAGCCCAACCAGCTGGGCGGGCACCTGCGTGGCAACATGCAGCTCCCAGGCCAACTCATCAAGCGCCTGCGTGGCGGCATGCAGATCTTCGTGGAGGCTCCACCACCGCGCCACCTCAGCTGCATGCCTGCCTACGTGGCGCCGCATGCGTCGCTGGCCAGGGCGCGTGTCGAAGCAAGGAGGAGCGGCGACGGACGGGATGGGCCTCGCCCCCGTCCCCAATAAAGCAAGGGGACACCTAAGCTACGCATTAAATGCGTCTTGTCCTGTAATACGAGTGATAAGCTCATAGCACTGTGCGCCTTTCCACCTCCTGTGTGCCACTGTGGCAGCCCCTTTCGACTATAAAAGGAGGCCCATGGCATACTGGAGAAGGATTCGGCTCTTTCGAACCACACACTCACCACAGCTAGTTCGAGAGCTCAAGAACTCTCTGAAATACACCCACCAAAGCAGGACTAGGGTTTTACGCATCCTCGCGGCCCGAACCTGGGTAAACGATCCTCGTGCTGGTTACTAGTCCTGCTCTTCTCGCAACCCCGCGCCCCGGCAACCGTAGTAGGGATTCTTGTGATCCCATAGGTGTCGTTTCCCTGACATCTTTGGCACGCCAGGTAGGGGGCGCAATTGTGAGAATCTGGTCTAGTAGTTAGCCTAGCAGTTCTTCGTCGCCATGGCTCCTAAGAACAAGACGGCCACGGCGATCGGCTCGTTGGGAGCCGAACGGCCCGTGCCGGTGCAGACGAGCAGTGGACCGGTCGCGGACAGGACCCGATCCGCGGTCCGCGAGCATCAGCATCGCCCTGGCAGTCAGAGCCTGGCGAGCGTCGTCGTTCGCGCGCCAGACGACCGGCCGCACGTCGCCAGATCCAAAGACGGAGCTCGGCCCCCCGCAGGCGGCGTGGGGCCCTCCAGGGGTGTCGTTGTGCCACCTCAGGGCGGCGCAGCGACCTCCAAGACGCCCACGCCGGCGACCACTGCGCGCTCTTCCCATGGCGTGCGCGCCGAGCAGCGTCACCACGCTGGTGACGCTGGGCACCACCGTGGGAAGAGCCGTGTGCGTCATCCGCAAGATGAAGGGGTTCAGCATGCCCGCCGAAGTGCTGGCAAAAATGGCACACAGCTGCTAGGTCGTAACGGAGCTCCTTCTAACGTAGTTAGAAGTCGAAGCGCGCCGCGATCCACGCAGATGTCGCCGCTGCCCACGCCAGCAGAAGCTTTGGCGCGCGCGTGCAGCTGCTCCTCGACTTCCCTCCTGCTGCGGAGAAGCTCGACGAGTGGAGGGCCACCATCCGGAGCCTCGTCGCCGTCGCCAACAAAGACGATCCGTGACCGGCGGGGCCCTCGGGTCGGCGCTCCACCGAGCCACCACGTGCTGGCGCTGGGAGGACCGGGGGAGCTGCGGCCACGGTGCACTCTCCTCCTCCTCACCAGCCGCCACAGGTGTCTGCCCGTCGTGACGACGCTTGTGATAACATCTCTATAGCGTCGTCCGACCCGCGGACCCACCGCGACCTGCGCCAAGTTCTTCGAGAACGAGCTCACGAAGATGCTCGGACCACCATCGCGCGTCGGCGTGATACACGCCACCAGTTGGACAAGCGGGCGGGACCCGCTATGGACCACCCAGCACCAGGGGGCTCCGGCGGCCTACCTTACGAGGTGGGTTGCCCGGCCTTCACCCGTGAGCTGCAGTAGTTCCAGTGGCCGTCCCACCGCACGTTCAAGCCCGACGTTGGCGAGAAGTACACTGGCAAGACCCATCCGTCCGAGTTCCTCGGCATCTACACCATCGCGATGAAGGTTGCAGGAGCTCGCGACGACAAGGTGCTTGCCAACTATTTCCCGCTAGCACTGAAGCCCAATGTTATGTCTTGGTTGATGCACTTGCCGGCGGATTCCATTTCTTCTTGGTCGGATCTGTGCCATGAGTTCGTTGGCGCCTTCACAGGAGGCCACCAAGCTCATGGCCAGGCCAGTGATCTGCATATCATTCCCAGAAGGAAGGGGAAACCCTGCGCAAGTACATCCAGAGATTCAGCCGGGTGCAGTACAACATCCCCGACGTTCATCCCGCCCCTGTGATCAGCGCGTTCCATCAGAACGTGCGCAACCGCAAGATGCGCGAAGAGCTGGCGATGACCAAGGTTAAGGATGTGGCCGAGCTCTACGTTCTGGCCGATAGGTGCGCCCGGGCTGAAGAGGGAAGGAAGTACCTCGGCAAAGACACCGGTGCGGAAACCGACTCTACCGACGAAGACGCCGCCACCCCGACGAAGAAGGGCCGGCGTCGCAACAGGAAACGCAAAGGCAAGACCGTGCTTGCCATTGAAGGATCTGACGACACCGGCGCTGCCAAGAAGGTCAAGGCAGACGCCCCCGGCAAGGAGATTGCCGGGTGCGCCGCCTGCCGGGCCTTGGCGGCTACCGACAAGCCAGGAAGCTCCGGCAAGCAATACTGCAAGATCCACCGCACCAAGGGCCACGACCTCCAGAACTGCCAACAAGTCGAGCTGCTTGCTGAGAAGCAAAAGGCTGAGTACGAGAGGCGGGACAAGGAGAAGGACCAGGATGGTGCCGAGGGATCCGGCAAGAAGCGTGGCGGCCAAGGAGGCCGCCGCGGCAAGGACAACCAGCAAGAGAGGCCCGCCCGGGGCCGTGGCAAGAAACAAGAAGACGATGATCACGACGAGGACGACGATTCCGGTGAGCAAGAGTTCCAGAAGGCTACGGAGGCCATGTGCATCGATGGTGGCGCCTCGCTGCATACTTCTCACCGCCAGCTCAAGCAGTGGGCGCGTGAGATTACAGTAGCAGAACCGTCGTTCGACGCTCAGAAGCCGCTGAAGTGGTCCAGCACGCCCATCATCTTTGACGCCGAGGACCACCCTGACCGCACAACCGCGGTCGGGTGTTTGCCATTGTTGGTCTCGCCAACGATACGCAACCTCAAGGTGAATAAGATGTTGGTTGACGGCGGGGCCGGCCTGAACTTGATCTCGCCTGTCGTGATCAGAAGACTGCAAATTCCTGATGGAGACCTCGAGGAAACGGGTATGTTTCAAGGGGTCAATCCGGGGAGCACCCAGCCGAAGGGGAAGGTCACACTGCCCGTGATGTTTGGAGGGGAGTTGAACTACAGAACGGAGAGGATCATCTTCGATGTGGCCGAGATCCCCTTGCCCTACAACGGGATCCTCGGCCGCCCGGCACTAGCCAAGTTCATGGCAGCATCACACTACGCCTACAACATGCTAAAGATGCCCGGGCCGTTGACCATCATCTCCGTCCCCTCCGACAAGAAGGACGCGCTGATCTGCGCCGACCAACTCTACCGGGAAGCAGTTGCAGCAGCTGCCGTCAAGGCACCTGCTCCTGCCGCTGAAGGCCCGGGAGGGAAGAAGAAGCTCGGCAAGACCTCTCGCACCCACTCCGGCAAGCGCACCTCCTCGGAGTGTTGTGCTACCGTCGAGGACGTGCCAGAGAGCTCTACCGACAAGAGCAAGAAATCCAGAGCTGAGCCGCCGTAGACCAAGAAGGTGCCTATCAGGGAGGATGGCACGGGAGGGGCCTTCACCATAGGCTCCACCCTCGACAGCAAATAGGAAGGCACGCTCGTCACCTTCCTGCGGGCGAATGTCGACGTGTTTGCGTGGCAAGCATCCGATATCCCCGGTGTTCCCAGGGAGGTGATTGAGCACCACCTAGCTGTCTGCCCTCATGCGCGGCCCGTCAAGCAGAAGGTCAGAAAGCAGTCTCTCGAGAGGCAGGAGTTCATCACAGAGGAGATCAGGAAGTTGGAAGCGGCAGGTTTGGTGAGAGGAGTGCTCCACCCGACGTGGTTGGCCAATCCGGTAGTGGTGCGCAAGGCGAATGGGAAGTGGAGGCTGCGTATTGATTACACAGATATCACTAAGGCTTGTCCTAAGGACCCCTTCCTGTTGCCGCGCATCGACCAGATTGTTGACTCCATAGCCGGGTGTAATCTGTTATCATTCCTCGACGCCTACTCGGGCTACCACCAAATCTTCATGACAAGAGAGGACGAAGAAAAGACAGCATTCATCACCCCATGTGGTACGTATTGCTTTTTATGGATGCCTTTCGGGTTGAAGAGTGCTGGCTCAACGTTTGCAAGAGCAGCTCAAATTGGTTTTGAACCTCAGCTCCATAGAAATATGGAGGCATACATGGATGACATAGTGGTCAAAACCAAGGATGGGCCAACTCTTGTGCAAGATCTGGAAGAGACATTTGCCAACCTGCGCAAGATCAACATCAAGCTGAACCCTGAGAAGTGTGTCTTCGGTGTTCCGTCCGGCAAGCTTCTCGGGTTCTTTGTGTCGCAGCGCGGGATCGGGGCAAACCCAGACAAAATCAAGGCTATTGAGCAGATTGAGGCACCCAAGCGGATCAAGGATGTGTGTCGGCTCACCGGCTGCGTCGCCGCCATGAGTTGATTCATCTCCAAGTCCGCCGAGCGCGCCCTTCCTTTCTTCAAAATATTGAAGAAGGCAGGCCCAATGGAGTGGACCCTAGAAGCCGAGGCAGCATTGCAGGATCTGAAGAAATACCTTTCCTCCACGCCGATACTGGTTGCGCCTAAACCACAAGAGTCGTTGCTGCTATATCTGGCGGCGACGAATCAAGTGGTCAGCGCCGCACTGGTGGCACAGAGAGAGGTCGACGAGGAGGCAGTGACGGCGGCGGAACCAGCGGATGGCAAGCCAAAGATTCCCCCGGCAGGGCCTGGTGCCGGCAAGGCGCGGCCCCTGGCAGAATCTGATGCCACCAAGGCAGTGCCCGCGCAGTCGAGTGAGGTGGTGCAGAAGAAGAAGATGACGCAGCACCCGGTTTACTTTGTCAGCTCCCTCTTGCAGGGGGCTAGGTCGAGGCATTGCGGTGTGCAGAAATTGCTCTTCGGCCTCCTTATGGCCTCGAGGAAGCTGCGTCATTACTTCCAAGCCCACAAGATCACTGTCGTCACCCGCCTCCCATTGCAACGGATACTGCATAACCCAGATGTGACCGGAAGGATTGTGGAATGGGCCTTGGAATTGTCAAGCTTTGGTTTAAAGTTTGAGAGTACCTCGACAATCCAGAGCAGAGTCTTGGCGGAGTTCATTGCAGAATGGACCTCGACGCCTGACAAAGAAATCCAGGAGACCACTCTCCCCGGCAAGGAAGCAGACCGCAACTGGATCATGTACTTTGATGGGACCTTCTCGCTGCAAGGCGCCGGTGCCGGTGTGCTGCTCGTCGCACCCACCGGAGAGCACCTCAAGTACGTGATCCAGATGCACTTCCCCAGGGAGATGTCCACCAACAACACTGCTGAGTATGAGGGATTGCTTGCCGGTCTCAGGATCGCAGCAGACCTCGGGGTTAAGAAGCTCATCGTCAGGGGTGACTCGTAGCTCGTTGTCAGACAGGTCAACAAGGATTATTAGAGCCCATTGATGGAGGCTTACGTAGATGAGGTGAGGAAGCTGGAGGAACGCTTTGACGTTATCCAAGCGGAGCACGTCCCCCGAATGGAGAACGACATCGCCGATTACCTGTCAAAGCGTGCCGCATTCAAGCTACCTGTGGAACCAGGTACCTTTTTGCTCCGGTTAACTCAACCATCCGTCGAACCATCAACACGGCAGAACAAGTGGAGGAAGTCAGGTCCCGGCAAGTACTTTCCTACCGAGCCCCCTGGGGCTGCCGGCAAGGGTGCTGCCGCGGACGCTAAGCCTGCCCAAGAGCAACTGGCTCTGGCAGGGCATCAAGCCCTGGCCGTAGAGACAACCGCTCCCATGGCGGAAGAGATGCCTTTGGTCCTTGCCGTCGAGCCCCAGGCTCCGGCATGGGCGCAGCATACCGTCCAATTCCTCCAAACAGGGGAGCTTCCCGAGGAGCAGGAAGAAGCGGAGAAAGTAGCCCGTCGGTCCGCCCTGTACCAGTTCGTCGATGACGTCCTGTACAGGAGAAGGCCAAACGGCGTGAAATTGAAGTGCATCCCCCAGGAGGAAGGACTGGAGCTATTGGTGGAGATACATGGAGGCATATGTGGCTCCCACATAGGGTCGAGGGCCCTTGCCGGAAAGGCGTTCCGGCAAGGTTTCTTCTAGCCCACCGCCCTCCGGGATGCGACGGCACTAGTAACCAAGTGTGAAGCGTGTCAGTTCCATTCAAAGAAGCTTCATCAACCAGCTCAAGCCCTTCAAACAATCCCTCTCTCCTGGCCATTCTCGGTCTGGGGACTCGATATACTGGGCCCTTTCCCCTGCGCCGTCGGGGGCTTTGAGTACTTGTACGTTGCAATCGACAAGTTCACAAAGTGGCCGGAGGTGGAAGCAGTGAGAAAGGTGACTGCTCAGTCAGCTGTCAAGTTTTTCAAGGGACTGGTCTGCCGTTTTGGTGTGCCAAACAGAGTCATCACTGACAACGGCACGCAGTTCACAAGCCACACCTTCATGCAATACATTCAAGACCTCGACAGCAAGGTCTGTTTTGCTTCCGTGGCACACCCACGGAGCAACGGCCCAGCGGAGAGGGAAAATGCTGAAGTGTTGCGAGGCCTAAGAACAAAGACTTTTGACAAGCGGCGCAAGAGCGGAAGGCGCTGGATTGATGAATTGCCGGCGGTTCTTTGGTCGATCAGGACGACGCCAAATCGAGCCACCAGCCAGACACCTTTTGCCCTAGTATACGGGGTAGAAGCAGTTCTCCCCACGGAACTCATATACGGGTCACCTCGAGTGCTCGCTTATGATGAGCTTGAGCAAGAGCAGTTGCGCCAAGATGACGCGACGCTCCTTGAGGAAGATCGTCTTCGGGCGGCTGTGAGAGCAGCACGCTACCAGCAAGCCTTGCGCCGCTACCATAGCTGCAAGGTTCATGCCCAAAGCTTTGAGGAAGGCGACCTTGTTCTTTGGCGCGTTCAGTCGGCCAAGAATTCCAACAAGTTGACGCCAAAGTGGGAAGGCCCTTATCGGGTAATACGAGTCACCAGGCCCAGCGCAGTCTGCCTGGAGACCGAAGATGCTGTCCCAATGAGCAACTCCTGGAACATCGAGCATCTTCGCAAGTTTTACCCATAAGGCGCGGCTTGCCGGGCCTCTCGGCAAGCCACCTTTTGTACAAGCTTTGCTGGCAAGGCATGTAACCCTTTGTATAAAGCCAGGCGCAGACCCTGAGCATAAATAAATGAAGCGTTGGCGCCCTAAGTTATAGCATGCATGCTAGGTCGAGTCTCTTCCTTGGTTAGGGTCGATAGTGCTTAGCGGAGACTAACCCCTAGCCTAGAGGTCGAGTGCGCGTCTATCTGTTTCGTTTCTGTCCTCCTTTGGTTTGCAGGGCACATGAGCACTTCTGTTGACCTACTTGGAAGAAAGGAAACGGACCGGCATCCCGACCCCGGCAAACCAGAGTTGCCGGGGGCTGCAAGCACAAGGATCCAACCGCGGCAAGACAAGGTTGCCGGGGGCTGCAGATCCAGATAAGTCTTTCATCCTCTATCATGCATTTCGGAACGGAACTGGGACATGTGAAACCTCGTTTTATTTCTAGGCCACCATGCTCCCCTTTTCTATACCCAAGGATTATCTCCTGGGCCCGGATTTGGTTGTAGTCGCGGTGGCAAGGAAGTAGAACGAGGAGCCTAAGCCCGCTTCATCCCTGCCTCCACCAAGGGCGCGAGAATGGTCGAGCGAAGTGGGGGGACGGCAAGGCCTGTTGCCGGGTGAAAACGTTTATCTTAAATTGTAACAAGGATTCGCTCCTTGTCGCGGGGTCTACCCATGAACGAAAAACCCGGCAAAGATCCCTTTTTATTAAAAACATCCCACACAGGTACAGTCCGTACGGAATGAAAAACATGAACAAGGGGGATTACAAGCTTTAAATTTAACAAGGCCCGAAGGCTTACATATTAAAAAAGAGATAAGATGCCCGTAATCCCTTTCTTGTCCCTCTCCTCAGGAGGCAGGTCAAGGAGACGAAAGGGCAAAAGGGGCGCCTAGGCGAGCTACGAGCAGCAGAAAGCACCAAGAGAACATCTCGGTGGCCACCCACGGGTGAGCCGGTGATGACGGTGCCGGGAAAGGAGCTGGAAGACGAAGCGGCAGGACCGGCAGTATGCGACGAAGGCGTCGGTGCCCGCGTACTCTGAGTTGACGGCCTTGCCGCCCGCCCTCTTCCTCTTCCACAACCTCCCAACGCCAGCCGCCCAAGGAGACAGCCCCGAGAAGTTCAAGGAGCTGGCCCCACCCCCGGCAAAACTCTGCCGGAGGAGCGGCCAGGTGCAGATGCTGCTGCTGCCGCACCCGCCCAGGCGCGGGGCGTCCGACGCCTAGTCGGACTCGTCCCCGTTATCTGCCCCGCTGTCCTCCTCATCACTTTTGCTCTAGGAAGAGCTTCCATCGTCGGAATCTCCGTCGGAGGAGCTCTCCACGCAGCACTTCAGGCGAGTCCCGTAGTCTCCGAAGACCTTGACGAAGAGCAGGCCGTCCTCCATTAATTTGAAGTAGAGGACGAGCCCCGCCGTCAGGCTGTGGATGCGAGCAAACGTCTTCCATCCATGACGGAGGTACATGACCCGAGGAGCCGGGAAGTCGACGTCGACCCGCGTGCCCCCATTCCCACAACCCCTCATGTGCAATCTGAGGGATTGGGGCGGGTCACGATCCATCTCCCGAGCAAACAGGGCGGGAAGACGAAGATGGCGATGCGGAGGCCGGCGCAGCCTGATAAAGAACTCGCGGGGCTGGTCTCCAACATGGCCTTCCATCGGAAAAGGCATCATTGGCGGGGGCGAAGCCGGCGCGCTGCCCCGTCCTCCTCTTCCCTGAGCACTACGACCTCTGCCCCGGCCTCGCCCACAGCCTCGCCCCCTCCCCCTTCCCCTCGCGGCCGGTTCCACCACCACGGGCTCAGGAGCAGGAGGGACACGCTGTCGAGCGGCGACCCTCGCCGCCACCGTCGAGGGACCAGGATTCCCCTTCTCCATGGCGAGTAAAAGGAAGAAGCAGAAGCGAGAGGAGATAGATGACAGAAGAGTGCGGGACGCCGTCCCCCCTTCCCCCCCCCCTCTTTATAAAGGGGCGGGGTCGGGGCTCGGCCGCCCCGCTCGGCCAATTCAGCCACCAGAGGCGCAGGGAATCGGGACCGACCCGCTGCCCCAACCAGCGACGGCCCGGTTTCCCGCCTCCACCGCTTGCCATCCCAGGCGCATGAAGGACGCGTGGCGGACGTGCAGAACCGAGGGGACGGGTGAAGCGACCTCTCCCCACCCCGTGATCGTGGTGTGTGGATGCCTTGAAGACCGTGACCCAACCCCATTCAGTAAATGAGCCGCGCCTCCACGCCTCCCTCTTTTTACGGGGAAGGCGCGAGCCACCTCTTTACTGCGATGTGATGCATGCATGTGGAAACCGCCCCACGCATGCCGCCCACGTCACGCGCACCCCTCCACGCCACGCCGCGCGCGTGGGTCGTGGGAAGCGCAGCGCGTGAAAAGTTTTACCGCGGTAAAAACCGCCCCGCCTGCTCGCGCACCGTTTTGGGCCTGGCCCAACAACGTGTCACGCTTATTTGTGGCCCAGGCCCGGGGGCTCCTGTCGGTGTACAAAAGGAGAGGCGCACTTTTGTACCCCTTTACCTGTGCACGGGCAGTCGGAGCCGCGCCCACGGTCACACCAAGCAAAACAGGGGAGGTGAGCCAAGGTAAGACCGAAGCCCAAGATAACCAGAGCAACGCCAAGGCCAAGACCCCAAAGAGCAGAGGGACGAAGCAGGTTTCCCCGGCAAGACCCTTGCCGGGGCAGCTCGCCCCACACCAACAGAGCGAGCCACCCTTGAGCCCACTGTCTCCAACATCACGTTGGGCCAGGGCTCGGGAGGCACCTCCATGGTGGCATGCAGATCTTTGTGAAGACAAGGAACACCCAAGATCAGATGAGGATTAGAAGACGACAATCCTCAGCAGGATCCTTGCCGAGGGAGGCCACCAGACCCCCGGCAAGGTCCTTGCCGGGGACGACAGCGCGCCACGGCAAGACCATAGCCGGGCCGCACGGCAAGACCCTTGTCGGGCCACCCGGCAAGGCCCTCACCAAGGACGCCAGCAGGGCCACCGCCAGGCCCGCGCCAACATAGTTTGCACCACAGTTCACATGCAGCTGCCAGCCCAATCAGCTGGGCGGGCACCTGCGTGGCAACATGCAGCTCCCAGGCCAACTCATCAAGCGCCTGCGTGGCGGCATGCAGATCTTCGTGGAGGCTCCACCACCGCGCCACCTCAGCTGCCTGCCTGCGTACGTGGCGCCGCATGCGTCGCTGTCCAGGGCGCGTGCCGAAGCAAGGAGGAGCGGCGACGGACGGGACGGGCCTCGCCCCCGTCCCTAATAAAGCAAGGGGACACCTAAGCTACGCATTAAATGCGTCTTGTCCTGTAATACGAGCGATAAGCTCATAGCACTGTGCGCCTTTTCACCTCCTGTGTGCCACTGTGGCAGCCCCTTTCGACTATAAAAGGAGGCCCATGGCATACTGGAGAATGATTCGGCTCTTTCGAACCACACACTCACCATAGCTAGTTCGAGAGCTCAAGAACTCTCTGAAATACACCCACCAAAGCAGGACTAGGGTTTTACGCATCCTCGCGGCCCGAACCTGGGTAAACGATCCTCGTGTTGGTTACTAGTCCTGCTCTTCTCGCAATCCCGCGCCCCGGCAACCGTAGTAGGGATTCTTGTGATCCCATAGGTGTCGTTTCCCCGACAAAATTTGAGTACACAATGATTATTATATGGACCGTAATACTTGGCACACGTGTGCCATATATCTAAAACTACCACACAAGTTCTTCCTTCCTTTTAATTACATGCATGATTGCATTAGGATGAATCACACTCATTTCACGTGCATTCTTTCCTCTAATTACATGCATGCATTAGAGGACAAAAAAGCTGATGTCATCCTAGACTCTCCTTATTCTGAAAATTCAAAATGTTTTGTAGCTCAAACCATCGGTCTAATACAAAAACATTTTCACAAAAAAGATTCGTCACGACGAGATCTTCGAAACTAGATCCCATGTTGGTATGTTCCGCCAACTTTTTTCGGGTCGGAAGTTACCGCGCCTCGGCTACGTAAGTTACCACGCATGTGGTATGCAACTTACCGTGCTATTTTCACATAAGTTACCGAGGTATGTTTTTCAACATCTTTTTTCTCTTCTTGGTCAAAGTTACCGCGGTGTTTATACGTAAGCTATTGGGTATGCGCTCTTACCGTGATATTTTCATATAAGTTCTTGGGGGTATGTTTTTCAATAATTTTTCCGCCGTTGGTCAAAGTTACCGTGGTGTTTGTACGTAAGCTATCCGGTATGCGGTTAGTATATTACCGTGCTATTTTCAAAAAAAAAGCTACCTGGGGTATGTTTGTCAACAAAAAAATTCCCTTGATCATAGTTACCGCGGCGTTTGTACGTAAGTTATCGGGTGTGCGGTTCATATATCACCGTGCTATTTTCACATAAGTTATCGGGGTATATTTTTCAACAACTTTTCTTCCATTGGTCATATCACGATGTTTGTACGTAAGTTATCGAGTATGTGGTTCTTATATTACCATGTTATTTTCACAAAAGTTACCGAGGGTATGTTTTCCAACAACTTTTTTGCTTTGGTCAAAGTTATCGTGGTGTTTATACGAAAGTTATCAGATCTGCGGTGTATATTGTCGTGCTATTTTTCACATAAGCTACCGGAGGGTATATTTTTTAATAACTTTTTTCCAACCCGAAAAAGTTACAGCGGTGTTTGTACATAAGTTATCGGGTCTGTGGTCCGTTATTACCATATTTTTTCACATAAGTTATCGGGGTATATTTTCAATAACTCTTTTCTCCTTGGTCAAATTTACCGCGATGTTTCTATGTAAGTTATCGGGTATGTGGTGTGTGTATTGTCGTGTTATTTTCACAGAAGTTACTGGGGGTAAGTTTTTCAAGAACTTTTTCCCTTGCGCAAAGTTATCACGGTGTTCGTACCTAGGTCCGGGCCTTGGAGGAGGCGCGCCTGGCCAACTTGGCTGAGCGCACTTGACTGGAGAACCTCCAGCATGCACTCGACGAGCGTGCTCGGCAGCGGATCCCTGAATCCAGTCGACGGCAGCTTTTTCCGCCTCAAACTCAGGTATACCGTACTCCAATTCAAAATCTCACAGCTGCAGCCCGGATAGCGGAGTCAATTCAGCCTTCTCAGTCGGAAGCTGGCAGAGGTTTGATGCAGATCCGGGCCTTGCTCCGAGCAGCCGAAGAACAGAACACAGAAGTGTCTCAGTCGCGGAATAGGATTCATAGCAGGTCTGTGATGGCAGATACAGTCCAGCCGGCCCTCAGCCCAAGATTGCCCCCGCGGCGTGAGGGGCGCGGGCACCGGCAAGATCAGTACAGAAACTACGAGCAATATGATGACCGTCGTCGAGTGCCCACACCTCCTCAGAGGAGTGGGTCATATGTGCCTCAGCAGCACGATGACAGACGCCCTCACAATGGCGGGCGAAGAATTCCAGTCGACCCCGGGGAGCCGGGCTTTGATGCGAGATCTATTCTGGTTTAAGGTCTGGTTGACAGGAACAGAGCACACAGAGAGGGTCATGACAAAGATCACTCGACTAGCAGCAGAGTGCATGTTTCAGGTCCAGAGTGCTTCAGCAGAGCCATCAGGGATGAAGTGATTCCCCCCAACTTCTGGTTGGCGTCTGGAGTCAGCAACTTCACTGGTGAGTCCAAGCCTGACACTTGGCTTGAGGATTACCGAGTGGCTGTACAGATCGGTGGCGGCAATGATGAAGTGGCCATGAAGCACCTTCCTCTGATGTTGGAAGGCTCGGCCAAAGCATGGTTGACTCAGTTAGCACCTGACAGCATATACAGTTGGGAGGAACTCGCCCGAGTGTTTGTTAGAACTTTTGAGGGTACTTGCAAACGGCCGGCAGGGTTAAC
This sequence comes from Triticum aestivum, assembly GCF_018294505.1. Lineage (NCBI taxonomy): Eukaryota > Viridiplantae > Streptophyta > Magnoliopsida > Poales > Poaceae > Triticum > Triticum aestivum. The sequence goes on along the minus strand of NC_057802.1, from coordinate 255,161,913 downwards.
GGAATTGCAGCACTGCGTGCAGAATCCGAATGAAACCCTGAGAGACTATATCCAGAGATGGATCACGTTGCACCATACAATGGAGAATGTGTCAGATCACCAAGCGGTTTGTGCCTTCAAAGAAGGTGTTAAGTATCGCGAGTTGAATCTGAAATTCGGTCGGACAGGGGATATGTCCCTGACACGGATGATGGAGATTGCCACCAAATACGCTAACGGTGAAGAGGAAGACCGACTCCGGAGTGAAAAGCACAAAACAGTCGCCCAGGAAACCGGAGGAGGGAATTTCAATCAGAAACAGAAGCGCAAGGCCGAGCCAGCTCCTCCTGGTGAGGCTTTAGTTGTGGCTCAAGGAAAGTTCAAGGGGAAGCCCAAAGGGCCCTGGAACCCCAAGAAAGTGAAAGATCAAGCCGGAAATGATGTGCTGGATTTACCATGCCACATTCATACCAAGAAAGATGAAGAGGGTAATCTCATTTACCCTAAACACACCACTCGACAGTGTCGACTCCTGATCCAGCAGTTCCGAGAGAAACAACCCAATGAGAAGGAAAAGGAGTCGGACAAGGGTGAGGATAAGGAAGAAGATGATGATGGTTTTCCCAACGTCAATTCTACTCTGATGATTTTTGCTGATGTTGAGAGCAAAAGTCAACTGAAAGTTATCAATAGAGAAGTGAACATGGTTGCTCCGGCAACACCAAGTTATTTGAAGTGGTCCCAGACTGCCATTGCATTTGACCAGTTTGACCATCCAGCACGTATAGCCACCCCTGGGAGGCAAGCGTTGGTGGTCGACCCAGTTGTTGAAAGCACTCGACTGACTAAAGTGCTGATGGATGGTGGTAGTGGCCTGAATATCCTTTATGCTGAAACCTTGAAGGGAATGGGCATTCCGATGTCCAAGCTTAGTGAAAGAAATATGAGTTTCCATGGCGTTATACCTGGAAAGAAGGCTGAATCACTCGGCCAGATCGCCCTTGATGTGGTTTTTGGTGATTCCAAGAATTACCGCAAGGAAAAGTTGACATTTGAAGTAGTGGATTTCCAGAGTGCTTACCATGCTATTCTGGGTAGGCCTGCCTATGCACGTTTCATGGCTCGACCATGTTACGTGTACCTCAAATTGAAAATGCCTGGTCCCAGAGGAGTAATCACTATCAGTGGCAATCGGCAGAAGGCAGAAGAGTGCTTCCAGAAGGGCTCAAAAATCGCCGATGCACAAATGGCAGCAGTCGAAATGCAAGAATACCGGAAAAATGCAGATCCGAGTGATTTGCTGCGCTCCAAGAAGCCTGCCACTGATTCTACATTTCAGTCGTCCGGTGAAACCAAGCCGATTCATATTCACCTGACCGATCCTAATGCTGCTCCTACTCATATCTCAACTTCACTCGACAGCAAATAGGAAGAAGCGCTCATCCAGTTCCTCCGTGAGAACTGGGACATCTTTGCACGGAAACCTTCTGACATGCCGGGTGTACCCAGGGGACTGGCTGAGCATCGTTTGCGAGTCGACCCGAAAGTAAAACCAGTCAAAGAACATCTTCGACGGTCCGCCGTACAGAAGAGAAAAGCAATTGGTGAGGAAGTGGCTCGGCTCCTGGCAGCTGACTTCATCCGAGAGATTTACCACTCCGAGTGGCTCGCAAATGTTGTCATGGTCCCCAAGAAGGACGATTCACTTTGCATGTGCATTGACTTCAAGCATATCAATCGGGCCTGCCCGAAAGATCATTTTCCTCTCCCCCGCATCGACCAGATCGTCGACTCGACTGCGGGGTGTGAGCGTTTGTCTTTTTTAGATGCCTATTCCGGGTACCATCAGATCCGACTGTATGGACCCAATGAGATAAAAACAGCTTTCATCACTCCATTCGGATGCTTTTGTTATGTCACCATGCCATTTGGTCTCAAGAACACTGGAGCCACATTCATGAGGATGATTCAGAAGTGTCTCCTCACTCAAATCAGTCGGAATGTGGAAGCATACATGGATGACATTGTGGTCATGTCACGTAAAGGTTCCGACCTGCTGGCTGACCTTGCTGAAACCTTTGCCAACCTGAGAAGGTATGATATCAAGCTTAACCCATCAAAGTGCACATTCGGAGTTCCTGGCGGAAAGTTACTCGGTTTCCTCGTTTCTGAATGAGGGATCGACGCGAACCCAGAGAAAGTTGGTGCCATATTTCGGATGAAGCGCCCTATGCGTGTACATGATGTCCAGAAGCTTACTGGTTCTTTGGCCGCCTTGAGTCGATTCATTTCTCGCCTCGGTGAAAAGGCATTGCCTCTTTACCGACTGATGAAGAAATCTAACAAGTTCGTGTGGACTCCTGAAGCTGATGCAGCGTTTGCAGAGCTCAAAGCCCTGCCTTCCACCCAGCCGGTGCTCGCTGCCCCAATCAGCAAAGAGCCTTTACTGCTTTATATTGCAGCCACTGGACAAGTTATCAGTACAGTACTCACGGTCGAGTGGGAAGAAGAAGGAAAAGCCTATAAAGTTCAGCGCCCAGTATACTATGTTTCTGAAGTTCTGACTCCATCCAAGCAAAGATATCCACATTATCATAAGCTTGTTTATGGGATTTACATGACCACGAAGAAGGTTGCACACTATTTCTCTGATCACTCCATCACAGTCGTCAGCGATGCACCATTGTCAGAAATTCTGAACAACAGAGATGCAACTGGTCGAGTGGCAAAGTGGGCGATTGAACTCCTTCCCTTGGATATCATGTTTGAGGCAAAGAAAGCTATCAAGTCCCAAGCAATAGCGGATTTCCTCGCCGAGTGGGTCGAACAGCAACTGTCAACTCAGATTCACTCGGAGCATTGGACCATGTTCTTTGATGGATCAAAGATGCTGAATGGTTCCGGTGCTGGGGTGGTATTGGTATCCCCCCGAGGTGATAAACTCAGCTATGTTCTCCAGATTCGTTTTGACTCCTCCAACAATGAAGCTGAATATGAAGCACTTCTGTACGGGTTGCGTATGGCCATTTCACTCGGCGTCCATTGCCTCATGGTCTATGGCGACTCGGATTTAGTGGTTAACCAAGTGATGAAGGAGTGGGACGTCAGAAGCCCAGCTATGACTGGCTATTGTAATGCATTGAGAAAGTTTGAGGGGTTAGAGCTCCATCACATACCCCGACTGAAAAATCAAGCAGCCGATGATTTGGCAAAGATAGGTTCCAAGAGGGGGGCCACTCCCAGCAATGTGTTTTTGGAACATATTCATACACCTTCAGTTCAAGAAGATCCTTTCACTGAAGAGCCCCCACAACCAAAGAGCGCCACTGATCAGACTGAAGTCGAAGTCCCAGCCGTGGTCGACTTGATCATGGAGGTTTTGGTCATCACTCCCGACTGGACAGTACCATATATCGCGTACATTCTTAGGAAGGAACTCCCAGAGGATGAAGAAGAGGCTCGACAGATCGTCCGTCGATCCAAAGCCTTTACTGTGATAAGAGGACAGCTGTTCAGAGAAAGTGTAACTAGAGTCAGCCAGAAATGCATAACACCAGAAGAAGGTCGAGTGATCCTCAATGACATCCACTCGGGGACCTGTGGTCACCATGCGTCCTCTCGGTCCATTGTGGCCAAAGCATACCGAGCAGGGTTTTATTGGCCACGAGCAAATGAGATGGCAAAAGAAATAGTCGACAAATGTGAAGGTTGCCAGTTTTACTCCAACATGTCTCACAAGCCTGCATCAGCCCTAAAGACCATTCCACTCGTCTGGCCCTTTGCTGTTTGGGGATTGGATATGGTTGGACCTCTGAGGACTGGTAGGAGCGGCTTCACTCATGTGCTCGTGGCAGTCGACAAGTTCACCAAATGGATTGAAGCCAAGCCTATCAAAAATCTTGAAGCTAGTACTGCTGTCAGCTTCATCAGAGAGTTAACATTCAGATATGGTGTTCCGCACAGCATCATCACTGACAATGGGTTGAACTTCGATTCTGATGAGTTCAGAGCCTTTTGCGCTTCCCAAGGCATTCGAGTCAACTATGCTTCAGTCGCCCACCCCCAGTCGAATGGACAAGCTGAAAGAGCAAACGGATTGATTCTCAAAGGATTGAAACCCCGACTGATGCGTGATCTCAAGCACGCAGCAGGCGCCTGGGTCGATGAACTTCCATCAGTGCTTTGCAGATTGAGGACAACTCCCAATCGGTCGACTGGCCGAACTCCATTCTTCTTGGTCTATGGAGCTGAGGTTGTACTTCCGAGTGACTTGCTTCACAATGCACCCCGAGTCGAGCTTTTCTCAGAAGATGAAGCAGAACAGGCACGGCAAGATGCAGTTGATTTCCTAGAAGAGGAAAGAGAGATGGCCCTGATTCGGTCGACCATCTATCAGCAAGACCTGCGTCGATTCCACGCCAGAAACGTGAGGGGTCGAGCATTTCAAGAGGGAGACTTGGTTCTTCGAGTGGATCAACAGAAACCACACAAGCTTGCTCCTGCTTGGGAAGGCCCCTTCATTGTCACCAGAGTGCTCCACAATGGAGTGTACCACCTTTACAACGTCGAGCACAAGAAAGACGAGCCACACGCTTGGAATGCGGAGCTGCTCCGCCCCTTTTACACTTAAGCATTCAGACTGTTGAGATGTAATAAGAAATACCTTCTAGTTTGATTATCAAAGACAGAGTTTTACAGTCTCATAAATGTTTGATGTTTCTTTTTTGTATGTTTCAAATCCCCCAGTGGGTGCCTTAGATGCGAATCCGTTTCGCCTAAGTTTGAAAAAAAGATCCTGTTGAGTGAAGAGCAAGCCTCTCACTCGGAGGCTTAGCTGCAGTCCAGTACTTGCCTAAGTTTAAAAAATCCTGTCGAGTACTGGACTGCAAGCCTCTCACTCGGAGGCTTAGCTACGAATCCGTTTCGCCTAAGTTTAAAAAATCCTGTCGAGTGAAGAGCAAGCCTCTCACTCGAAGGCTTAGCTGCGAATCCGTTTTGCCTAAGTTTAAAAAATCCTGTCGAGTGAAGAGCAAGCCTCTCACTCGGGGGCTTAGCTGCAGTCCAGTACTCGCCTAATTTTAAAAAATCCACCGAGTGGTGAGCAAGCCTCTCACTCGGGGGCTTAGCTGCAGTCCAGTACTCGCCTAAGTTTAAAAAATCCCACTGACTGGTGAGCAAG
>NC_057802.1:255151674-255156410 GCF_018294505.1 Triticum aestivum | reverse complement strand
AAGTTTAAAAAATCCACCGAGTGGTGAGCAAGCCTCTCACTCGGGGGCTTAGCTGCAGTCCAGTACTCGCCTAAGTTTAAAACATCCCACCGAATGGTGAGCAAGCCTCTCACTCGGGGGCTTAGCTGCAGTCCAGTACTCGCCTAAGTTTAAAAAATCCCACCGAGTGGTGAGCAACCCTCCCACTCAGGGGCTTAGCTGCAGTCCAGTACTCGGTGGGATTTTTTAAACTTAGGCGAGTACTCGACTGCAGCTATGCCTCCGAGTGAGAGGCTTGCTCTTCACTCGACAGGATCTTTTTTTCAAACTTAGGCAAAACGGATTCGCATCTAAGGCACCCACTGGGGGATTTGAAAAATACAAAAAAGAAATATCAAACATTTATGAGACTGTAAAACTGTGTCTTTGATAATCAAGCTAGAAGGTATTTCTTATTACATCTCAACAGTCTGAATGCTTAAGTGTAAAAGGGGCGGAGCAGCTCCGCATTCCAAGCGCGTGGCTCGTCTTTCTTGTGCTCGACGTTGTAAAGGTGGTACGCTCCGTTGTGGAGCACTCTGGTGACAATGAAGGGGCCTTCCCAAGCAGGAGCAAGCTTGTGTGGTTTCTGCTAATCCACTCGAAGAACCAAGTCTCCCTCTTTAAATGCTCGACCCCTCACATTTCTGGCGTGGAATCGACGCAGGTCTTGCTGATAGATGGTCGACCGGATCAGGGCCATCTCTCTTTCCTCTTCCAGGAGATCAACTGCATCTTGTCGTGCCTGTTCTGCTTCATCTTCTGAGAAAAGCTCGACTCGGGGTGCATTGTGAAGCAAGTCACTCGGAAGTACAGCCTCAGCTCCATAGACCAAGAAGAATGGAGTTCGGCCAGTCGACCGATTGGGAGTTGTCCTCAATCCCCAAAGCACTGATGGAAGTTCATTGACCCAGGCGCCTGCTGCATGCTTGAGATCACGCATCAGTCGGGGTTTCAATCCTTTGAGAATCAATCCTCACCAATTGCTTTTCTCTTCTGTACGGCGGACCGTCGAAGATGTTCTTTGACGGGTTTTACTTTCGGGTCGACTCGCAAACGATGCTCAGCCAGTCCCCCGGGTACACCCGGCATGTCAGAAGGTTTCCATGCAAAGATGTCCCAGTTCTCACGGAGGAACTGGATGAGCGCTTCTTCCTATTTGCTGTGGAGTGAAGTCGAGATATGAGTAGGAGTAGCATTAGGATCGGTCGGGTGAATATGAATCGGCTTGGTTTCACCGGACAACTGAAATGCAGAATCAGTGGCAGGCTTCTTGGAGCGCAGCAAATCACTCGGATCTACATTCTTCCGGTATTCTTGCATTTCGACTGCTGCCATTTGTGCATCGATGATTTTTGAGCCCTTCTGGAAGCACTCTTCTGCCTTCTGCCGATTGCCAGTGATTACTCCTCTGGGACCAGGCATTTTCAATTTGAGGTACACGTAACATGGTCGAGCCATGAAACGTGCATAGGCAGGCCTACCCAGAATAGCATGGTAAGCACTCTGGAAATCCACAACTTCAAATGTCAACTTTTCCTTGCGGTAATTCTTGGAATCACCAAAAGCACATCAAGGGCGATCTGGCCGAGTGATTCAGCCTTCTTGCCAGGTATAACGCCATGGAAACTCATATTGCTTTCACTAAGCTTGGACATCAGAATGCCCATTCCCTTTAAGGTTTCAGCATAAAGGATATTCAGGCCACTACCACCATCCATCAGCACTTTAGTCAGTCGAGTGCCTTCAACAACTGGGTCGACCACCAACCTCCCAGGGGTGGCTATACGTGCTGGATGGTCAGACTGGTCGAATGTGATGGCAGTCTGGGACCACTTCAAATAACTTGGTGTTGCCGGAGCAACCATGTTCACTTCTCTGTTGATAACTTTCAGTCGACTTTTGCTCTCAACATCAGCAAAAATCATCAGAGTAGAATTGACGTTGGGAAAACCATCATCATCTTCTTCCTTATCCTCACCCTTGTCCGACTCCTTTTCCTTCTCATTGGGTTGTTTCTCTCGGAACTGCTGGATCAGGAGTCGACACTGTCGAGTGGTGTGTTTAGGGTAAGTGAGATTACCCTCTTCATCTTTCTTGGTATGAATGTGGCATGGTAAATCCAACACATCATGTCCGGCTTGATCTTTCCCTTTCTTGGGGTTCCAGGGCCCTTTGGGCTTCCCCTTGAACTTTCCTTGAGCCACAACTAAAGCCTCACCAGGAGCAGCTGGCTCGGCCTTGCGCTTCTGTTTCCGATTGAAATTCCCTCCTCCGGTTTCCTAGGCGACTGTTTTGTGCTTGCCACTACGGAGTCGGTCTTCCTCTTCACCGTTAGCGTATTTGGTGGCAATCTCCATCATCCGAGTCAGGGACATATCCCCTATCCGACCGAATTTCAGATTCAACTCTCGATACTTAACACCTTCTTTGAAGGCACAAACCGCTTGGTGATCTGACACATTCTCCACTGTATGGTGCAACGTGATCCATCTCTGGATATAGTCTCTCAGGGTTTCATTCGGATTCTGCACGCAGTGCTGCAATTCTGTTAACCCTGCCGGCCGTTTGCAAGTACCCTCAAAAGTTCTAACAAACACTCGGGCGAGTTCCTCCCAACTGTATATGCTGTCAGGTGCTAACTGAGTCAACCATGCTCTGGCTGAGCCTTCCAACATCAGAGAAAGGTGCTTCATGGCCACTTCATCATTGCCGCCACCGATCTGTACAGCCACTCGGTAATCCTCAAGCCAAGTGTTAGGCTTGGACTCACCAGTGAAGTTGCTGACTCAACACACCAACCTGAAGTTGGGGGGAATCACTGCAGCCCTGATGGCTCTGCTGAAGCACTCTGGACCTGAAACATGCACTCTGCTGCCAGTCGGGTGATCTCTGTCATGACCCTCTCTGTGTGCTCTGTTCCTGTCAACTAGACCTTGAACCAGAATAGATCTCGCATCAAAGCCCGGCTCCCTGGGGTCGACTGGAATTCTTGGCCCGCCACTGTGAGGGCGTCTGTCATCGTGCTGCTGAGGCACATATGACCCACTCCTCTGATGAGGTGTGGGCACTCGACGACGGTCGTCATATTGCTCGTAGTTTCTGTACTGATCTTGCCGGTGCCCGCGTCCCTCACGCCGCGGGGGCGATCTTGGGCTGTGGGCCGACTGGACTGTATCTGCCATCACAGACCTGCTATGAATCCTATTCCGCGACTGAGACACTTCTGTGTTCTGTTCTCCGGCTGCTCGGGGCAAGGCCCGGATCTGCATCAAACCTCTGCTAGCTTCCGACTGGGAAGGCTGAATTGACTCTGCTATCCGGGCTGCAGCTGTGAGATTTTGAATTGGAGTACGGTATACCTGAGTTTGAGGCGGAAAAAGATGTCGTCGACTGGATTCAGGGATCCGCTGCCGAGCACGCTCGTCGAGTGCATGCTGGAGGTTCTCCAGTCGAGTGCGCTCAGCCAAGTTGGCCAGGCGCGCCTCCTCCAAGGCCCGGGCCTCGGGGGTTTCTCCAACGATAGGAGTGTGAAGCACGTCCATATTGCGGAGGCGAAGCTCTTCCCTTTGTTGCGAAGAAAGGGGCTCGGGGTGGTACTCCTCGTGAATGCGCGACGGATCGCCGCCGCCATTGCCACCGTCATCGCGGGGAAAGCCAGGAGGACTGCGTTGTCCGTTGACCATCAAGACTTCCGCCGCGGGATCGCTGCTGTCGCACTCGGATGCGGTCTCGACGGAGCCACTCGAACAGGCCGTAGAGAGTTTCGTCGGGCTCGATTGCCGCGACTTGTGGGGTGGCCGATTGGCGGGCCACCGCGTGTCTCACCCACCGCTGGAGCCGCGACCGACCGGAACGCTTGCGCCGGCGAACAGCGGGGAGCGAGGACACCACAGGAGCCGACCAATACTGGGTCGACGGCTGCCGGAGAAGGACGCCGCGGACGCACGTGCAAAAGTGCGTCGCCCCGCGGATGGGGAGCGCCTCGACGTCGAGTGGAGCCTCTTGAAGCCAGGCGGAGTCATCGGTGACGAAGACGAGTGCGCCGAGACGGATCTCGCGGCCCTCAGCTAATCCACCGCCGGAAACCATGATGATGGGAATCGGAAAAATCGAAACTTCACCAAAAAGTCGCTAAGACACCTGTGACGCCCGGATAATTAAGCTACAGTAAACCTCTATTAATGAGGCCACGTCACCTCGGTTACAGTTGCTAATCTCACGTTAGTTCGAAATTCGATTCAAATTCAAATTTGAATTATAGTCAAACAGTAAAGGTTTTCAAATATTAAAACTAAAATGTCCGGGTTGTGCCAAATAATGCATAGGTAATTATGGTGGACAAACCACACTTTTATAAAATGTTTAAATACTCTAAAATGAATAAAATAGTAGCAAGAACAATTATTTAAAGGCTTTTAAAATAATAAATGATTACAAACTATTTTATTTTAAGTGCCAAGTTAATTCTGGTAGTGGCATTATTACTAATACTATTTTAGGTGCAACTTACGTATTTTATAAAAGCTAAAATTTAATATAAAAGTATTAGAAAAATAAAAGAAAACAGGAAAGGAAGATAAAAATAGAAAACAAAACAAAAACCAAAAGAGGAAAAGTGAAACCCCCTCCCACTGGGCTTCGGCCCAGCAGGCCACCAGCCTAACTGGCCTCTGGGCCACTAGACCGGCCCACCCCACTCCTCATATCCTCCCCTG
>NC_057802.1:255150024-255150801 GCF_018294505.1 Triticum aestivum | reverse complement strand
CCCTCTCCGCCAACTGCGCCACCCTGCTCCAGCCGTCGGAGCCTGGCCGTGCGCCCGCTCCTTCGCCCGCTGCCCCGCGGCGCCTTGTCGGGCTGGCGCTCGTCGCCCGATCCACCCGGCGCCCGTTACCGTGCGCCCGCTAAGGCGCTTAGGCCAATGACATGTGGGGTCCCACACCTCACCCCAGAATGTTTTTATATAAAAAAATAAAATGAAAATGAATTAATAAAATTAATTAATAATTAATTAATCCTGCTTAATTAATCTAATTAACTAGTTAGTTTAATTAAATAGTAATTAAATTAGCTAAATCCTAATTAACCTAAACAGAGTGTGACAGGTGGGTCCCGTACGTCAGTTGACCCAGTCAAAGCCCTGTTGACTGCTGACGTCATGATGACGTCAGCATTCACTATTCTGGATAATGTTGATTTAAAATAATTAAGTAAATTCTAAAAATGATTAAACCTTTTAAAATTAATATAAAATAAACCGTAGCTCGGATGGAAAAACTTTGTACATGAAAGTTGCTCAGAACGACGAGACGAATCCGAATACGTAGCCCGTTCGTCCACCAGACACCCCTAGCATAGCAAACACGCAACTTTCCCCCTCCGGTTCATCTGTCCAAAAACGCGAAACACCGGGGATACTTTCCCGGATGTTTCCCCCCTGCGTCGGTATCACCTCCAACCACGTTAGGGCATACCTAGCACCGCGTTTTGCCTCCTTATGTTTTCTGATGCTTTGTTTGCTCCGTATTTACTGTTTCTCCCC
>NC_057802.1:255139203-255149810 GCF_018294505.1 Triticum aestivum | reverse complement strand
TGCTGCCCAGTTCGACTACGGAGTTGACGGCCCCTCCTTGCCAGAGCAACCAGGCAAGCCCCCCCCCCTTGATCACCAGATATCGCCTATTCTTCTCTATACTCTTGCATTAGAGTAGTGTAGCATGTTACTGCTTTCCGTTAAACCTATTCTGCTGCATAGCCTGTCTTTGCCACTACTGTTGTTACCTTTACCTGCAATCCTACATGCTTAGTATAGGATGGTAGTTTTCCATCAGTGGCCCTACATTCTTGTCCGTCTGTTGTGCTATACTATCGGGCCGTGATCACTTGGGAGGTGATCACGGGTATATACTTATATACTTTATACATGATACATGTGGTGACTAAAGTCAGGTCGGCTCGAGGAGTACCCGCGAGTGATTCACGGATTGGGAGCTGAAAGGACCTTTGTCCCGACGGCCCTCTGGGTGGATCTTTGTGGCGGAGCGACAGGGCAGGTTGAGACTACCTAGGTGAGAGGTGGGCCTGGCCCTGGTCGGCGTCTGCGGTTACTTCAAAATAACACGCTTAACGAGTTCTTGGTATTTGATCTGAGTCTGGCCATTTGGTCTATACGCACTAACCAACTACTTGGGAAAGATATGGGCACTCTACGTCGTGGTATCAGCCGAAGCCTTCGTGACGTCAGCGACTGAGCGGCACGCGCCGGGTTGGACCGCGTAACGTGACTTCCTTTGAAATGGAGGTTGCTAGGTCTGCTCTCCGGCCGCGTACGCAACGTGTAGGTGTGCAATGGGCGATGGGCCCAGACCCCTGCGCGCATAGGATTTAGACCGGCGTGCTGACCTCTCTGTTGTGCCTAGGTGGGGCTGCGACGTGTTGATCTTCCGCGGCCGGGCATGACCCAGAAAAGTTTGTCCGGCCAAATGGGATCGAGCGTGTTGGGTTATGTGGTGCACCCCTGCAGGGAAGTTTATCTATTCGAATAGCCGTGTCCCTCGGTAAAAGGACGACCCGGAGTTGTACCTTGACCTTATGACAACTAGAACTGGATACTTAATAAAACACACCCTTCCAAGTGCCAGATATAACCCGGTGATCGCTCTCTAACAGGGCGACGAGGAGGGGATCGTCGGGTAGGTTTATGCTATACGATGCTACTTGGTGAACTTACCATCTACTCTCTCCTACATGCTGCAAGATGGAGGTGGCCAGAAGTGTATTCTTCGACAGGAATAGCTATCCCCCTCTTATTCTGGCATTCTGCAGTTCAGTCCACCGATATGGCCCTTTAGAAATATACCCATGCATATGTAGTGTAGCTCCTTGCTTGCGAGTACTTTGGATGAGTACTCACGGTTGCTTTTCTCCCTCTTTTCCCCCTTTCCCTTCTACCTGGTTGTCGCAACCAGATGCCGGAGCCCAGGAGCCAGACGCCACCGTCGATGACGACTCCTACTACACTGGAGGTGCCTACTACTATGTGCAGCCCGCTGACGACGACCAGGAGTAGTTAGGAGGATCCCAGGCAGGAGGCCTGCACCTCTTTCGATCTGTATCACAGTTTATGCTAGCCTTCTTAAGACAAACTTGTTTAACTTATGTCTGTACTCAGATATTGTTGCTTTCGCTGACTCGTCTATGATCGAGCACTTGTATTCGAGCCCTCGCGGCCCCTGGCTTGTATTATGATGCTTGTATGACTTATTTATGTTGTAGAGTTGTGTTGTGATATCTTCCCGTGAGTCCCTGATCTTGATCGTACACATTTGCATGCATGATTAGTGTACGATTGAATCGGGGGCGTCACAAGTTGGTATCAGAGCCGACTACCTGTAGGAATCCCCCTTTCCAACTCCTTGGCCGAAGTCGAGTCTAGTCATTGAAAAAGTTTTTACTAACATGGTTGTGCGGCTTACGGGCCCACGTCGCCATTGGGTGCTATTAGAATCTTTTACTCCTCGGTCTTTACTCTGGGACTCTAAGCTCTCTTCTATTCGGGTTAAATAATTTTTCTAAAAACAAAACTAACTTTAGGTTCTCGAAAGTACTTTCTCCCGGAGAGCCCCTCACTTCAGATGATCACCTGCTGCATTAGAAGATTCCGAAGTTACTCTACGATGTTCTCTCGAGTCTTTGTGCCATCGCATTTGCGAATTCCTTCCACCGTCAACCCCTATGAAAACTGCATATACTTGCCATTCATACAATCATTCCCCGTTGATCTTGTTATTACAAGATGTCCCGAAATACTCTCTGTTGTCCCGAGAATCCTTTGAGCTTACTGCCTTGCAGTTCTTTACCACATGAATACCCCTATGGATAATTCTCGCACTTACCGAGTATCCACTCATCCCCAGTTGATTCATGTATGTCACCAATCTTCGAAATACCATTCAATCTTCCGAAAATCCTCAGGAGCCTATTGCTCTTGAAATTCTTACTTGCTTGCATTATGGTTAACCCCATAAGTCTAGTAATCTTTTTGGCATCCTTTGTCATTATCATTTTGAGTCCGTTGATTCAATAAGTTGCGAATGCTCTCAATCCTCAATCATATCCTATAATTCATCCTTTCGGCTCAGACGTCAGTTTGAACATGAGCTGGTTCTCAACCAATTAAATTGCTGTCGATTGTACCCCTAAGTCTATTCAACTTATCCATCCTTAATCAGAGTGTTGCTTTTGATCCCGTGAATTTGAAATCATAATTCCTTTACCTTTGAGCTTTGAATTTGTCAGTTGTTTCTATAATCCAATGCCCTTGCATTGTTTCTTCCTCTGATCGTGCGTCGATGCTCACATCAGCTCCGTTATGGACCATCAGATCCGTTGTTGAATTATCATCCGACAGTGTCCTTTGTATGCGAAAATCTCGAGAGGTTCTTTCCCTAATACATAATGCCATTGGTAAATCCTATTCTCGGATTTGGCCAACCATACTCTGTTTTCGAGCTGGTGATATATACTATTGAAGCTTGTGGTATATGTTACTAAGATGCCTGATGGGTTGAACCTATGCCTTCCCCTAATCCGTGAGAACCCGAAAGTTTTCACAAGTCATACTCTTCCGGTGTTCTACCAGATAAAATTCCAACACTACAGTTTTATCAAAGCGAGAGGTGAATGAAATGATATGCATTAAAGAAGTGGGAGTCGACCTTGAACCTTTGTGTTCATTCCCATGGACACGATGTAGACCCTATCATGGAAGCTTCTTGTAATAATAACTATTTCCTTGATATAATATCCTTTGGTATCGGTGAATTGATCCTTTACAATTGTGGTTCCGACCATATGTTCTTCTTTGATTCCATTTCTCAGGCAAGTGAAAACACTTGTCTTCTGCAGATCAATACATCTCCGGACCTCCTATGTCGATCTTCCTTTGTGTAATACCCTTCAGTATCTCGAGAGTATCAAAGAACTGTGTTGCTTCCTATGAGTTTTCATCTAGTATTGCTTCTCACCGATTTCAGATTTCCCCGGGGTTCTGAGTTATTTCACTCGAGAACACCGTTACGTGAATCGATTCCGCACTCTGAATCAATAACTCTAAGTAATTTTCGTTGCTTATGAGTTTATTAATCCTTCAAATCATTCCTAACCTGATCGGCTATATCATTATCGTGCAAAATTTTACCTATGCTACCTGGTCCTTCTTCCCAGAGCACCATTTTTTTGACGATGAGCTAATCTTACGTTGATCTTCCTCGTCATGCCATTTCTCCTTGAACAACAAACTTGATCTCGAGTTTGTGTCGTACCATGGTTTCAATAACCTTTTGCTTCATCATTCCCTTGACTTGATGTCATCGCCAATCGATTACATCTTCATGAATTCTCTCGACAAATGTGTCGTGATCATCATCAGCATTTTGAGCTCTTCCAGGATATCAATGGAATTCATGATGAGAAAGACCATCCTTTCCCTCGATGATTAGTGTTATCATCGACCACTCTACTACCTTTCCTCCAACACAAACTTGTTCTTGTTTTGTGTTATACCTTGAGTTCCTTGCTATCCAGCAATTGTTCTTATTTACACTGGAGTATTACAATCTTTTATGTCAAGAATGTCGTGAGAGTTTCACCACCTCTTAAGAAATTCTTGATACAGTGATGCTTCTCACCATCATCATTCTTCTCTTGGTCCCCGTGTTGAGTGAACTCTATTATGAGAATTTAATATCTCTAGCAACCTTGTTACTTCAGAGTTAATGGACAATAATTCCAATGTAGTGTGCTGGTTGCTAAATTTCCATTCCGACGTTGGTCGTGCAACCCAGCCCATATTTCGGGTGCCCCCTTTCAACCAATGTTTAATTGTGTATGTTTTCCTCGAGCATACATCATTATATCGTTTGATCTGACAAGTGTTACCACCTTGTTCACATCATTGTGGAAATCCATCTTTTGTTAACCTCGATGAATAGTCGCTGAGTCCATCAGCCAGCTCCTCACCCTCTCCTTAATTTAATGATGATCTCTTGTTTCAGAACTCGCTCTCATAGTTAATTTCCCGAGAATCTTACATTGTCATCTCGTCAAATTGTGTCACGCCTTTTCTTCTCAGGCATCCTGAGTCTGAGATACCCTGGCACCAACCAGAACTGAATCTCGGTCATGTATGATGGTTGGAACATATTTCCAAAGACATATAACATTGGTCTTTATATGACCCGGTAAGGTGGTGTCATGCCTAGTACACCTGGCCGGAGGACCCTATTGTTATAGTTCCCTTCTTAACAAGGTTATTGATTCTTCCATGAGGAAATCGTAAGACTTATTCTATAAGTTGTTCCTGATGGATCCTTTGTGTATCCAAAGTCCGACCTTTGCTTGAAGACCATGTCAAAGCTATCTCGAAGCATGTTTGTGGTACTCCGATCATCAATAAGAACATTTAAAGCACAATGCTTATTTTTCTTGATCAATTATCCAAACATCATTGTATAGGTAACGTCATGAAATTCGTCTCCCCTTACCTAAATGGTTTTCTTTGTTATATCCTATCATGGATATCATGCTCCGCTTGTCCTTGGGAAGGATATACCCCTGAAATATGTGTTTAAACACATTTTCCCTTCCATTGTTTTGTTTAATCTGATAAACATAATTTCCTTTCCATTGTTTCGTTTCACCTTTCTTGTAATCTAACTTGTCTGAGCAGAGATAAATCCCTGCTTAAGTAAGCACCCCGATGTACAACCTTGTCAGTGAGACCCTATTACTATTGTTGTTGACATTCTGGTAACCACCGATGGATGAGAACTTTGCCTAATGGTCTGCCTCGTTCCAACGAGCAGGAAAATGGTTCTCTTCGTCCCTCGCCCATGGTACCAACGTTGATGCCAACATAACTGACAAGCTATCCTATGACATGCCTTGCTATCATATCCGTGCAAGATGTCGCCACCTTTTTCCTACTCCGAACACACAAGGTGGGCCCATAACCCACAGTTCCACATGATCGGAACCTGATTCTCCTGTATATCTTTGATTCTGAAATATTCTTGCATTTGGCTTCGTATCATGTCACGAGCCACCTTTCGAGAGACGATCTATTCCCGTTGCTTTGAACCCCTTTCACGCCCTGTTTCAGGCATCGAGCGATTGCCTACCCGCTCGAAACTTCCCATGATACCTCCTTACTTTGCTCTCGATATTTTTCTTAAGTTTCAATTCGAGAGTTACTTTCCGCCTCCTTCCCCGTTGTTGTATACCAGATTGTCACGTCCCTAGTTCTAGTATGACCTAGACTAGCTAGTCATGTGTGCATCACATCTAAATTTCATTTAAATTTGAAATGGGGATCTGTGAAACCCTCAGAATCATTTCTGGAAATGACCCAGATAAAAATTGCTCCAAAAGGGTCCAAGAAAATGTTCATGTTGCTCTCTGAAAATATTGGACAGAGATAAAAATCAAACCAATATTTTTAGGAGATCATAAATATTTATTTTGGGCATTTGGAATTAATGCAGTAATTATTTGCTTTGGATATATATTGTTATATATATAAAATATTGTCCAAAAATTATGCCATTTGTTGAGGAGTTCTGGAATAATACCACTAGCCCCTACAAAAATTGGCATAAGAAAATAAAATGATTTAGTATTCTACTAAATCAGAACAAATGTCAGAAAAATAGAAAATAAACAAAAAGGGGGAAAACCCTTACCTGGACTTACCTGGGCACTTGCTGGCCTGGCTCTGTGCCGGCCCAGCTGACTGGCCAGCGCCAGTCGTCCCCCTCCTCGCGCCAGAGGGACAGGGCGCGTGGTCACCGCACGTCGCGCGCATGCGCGCCACGGCAGCTGCCTGCCTGCCCTCCCCCCCTCGACGCCTCGGTCGCCTGGACGACGCCACGACGCCCCCTCTAGGCCTCACTCCCTCTCTGCTGCGCCTCTCCCCTCCTCTCTCCCGCTCTCTCCCGCGACGCCCGAACGTGCCGGTCGCCGCCGTTCGCTGCCCCGCGCTCCCCGCCATCCCCTCGCACCTCCGTCGTGTCCCAGAGCTCCGCCTCCTCGCGCTGAACCCCTCCGCTGAGCCACGCAAGCCGGAACGCCCTGGAACGCCGCCATCGCCATCGCCTTCCTCCTCGGGATCCGCCGTCCGCCACCGTCGATTCGCTGCCGCCTCCGCGTCCCCGAGCTCGCCGACCTGCTCGTCTGACTCGCCGTGAGCACCTCCCCGTTTCCCCCCTCTTCTCCCCATCGTTCCCGCGTCGTAGCCGTCGTTTCCTCCACGGCCGTAGCTCCTCGCCGCCGTCCATGTCGCCGCCGTCACTCAAGCCACTGCAGCCCGCAACCGCACGCGTCACCGTGTTCCTGGTGACGCCAGGAGGCTGTAGAGCCTCTCCGCTCGCTTCCTCGTGCTCTGTAGCCCCGCAGCCGCTCGAGCCCGAGCTCCGGCCGCCGCCGTGAGCTCCGCTCCGGCGAGCTCCGGCCACCCCGCGTCCCTCCGTCACCTCCCCTGGATGCGCGAGAGCCCGGGCTACGCCCCGGTGCCCTCAGTTGCCGCCCCCGTGGCCTATATCGCGGACGCCGCCGCGTACAGAGGTCGCCGGCGATGACCTCTCCGGCTCGTCAGATGATTAGCTTAAGCTAATCACCACCTAAGCTAACCCCCTCACACTGACAGTGGGCCTCTGCGCCATAATCTTTTAATTAGATTAGAAACCCCCTCCGGTTAACCCTGTGTCACTGACATGTGGACCCCACACGTCAGGTTTGACTTGGTCAGCGCCGCTAACCCGCTGACATCATGATGACGCAGTGCTGACGCAATAAACCCTTTTCTGGATTTAAATTAAATCAGGAAATTCCAGAAAATGTTCAAAACTTCTAAAATTCATAGAAATTCAACCGTAGCTCAGATTTAAATAATTTATATATGAAAAATTATCAGAAAAATGCAATCTATCCATCTGTACTAGTTTCATGCATGACAAACCAACTTATACCTACTGTATAAGTGAAAACATATAAATGGCATATATAAGGACTTAAATTAGAGTTGCATTTGAACCTTTGGTTCAAATGGATCTCTTCCAAGTTGAATGCTAAATGCATTGGCTCAAAATACATCACATATTCATGCATCATATTGTTGCATATGATTGTGTTTTGACTGTCGACACCGTTCCCTCTCGATAGGTCCTGCTCCGGAGAGTGTTTCAGAGTACCTGTCTGAGGAGCAGTGCCACCCTGTTGATCTACCAGGCAAGCAAACCCCCTTGTTCATTCCGATACAATCCTACTCTCTCGCTCCTGCTCTCTTTTACTGCATTAGGACAACAACGATTCAACTGCTACTTTATGCTGCGGTAGTTGAACCCATTCCTCTGCATGACCTGTCATTGCCACAGTAAATAGTTGAAACCCACTAGCATGTGTAGGAGTTGATTGAGCCATGTTGTGTTCCTACCATGCCTTGCCTGCTATTGCTTAGAGTTGTGTCAGGTCTGATTCATCGGGAATGAATTGGAGTTTTACGATATGTTCTGGTGCTGAGAGTTAAGCGTATGAACACGATTTGGTAAAGGTAGCGGTGAGAGGCCATGTAGGAGTACATGGTGGGTTATCTCACTGGAACCGTCCTTAAGCACTGAGTTCTGTGTATGTTGTCCAATGATTAGCTACTACCACACATTGGGTTCCGGTAACTTGACCCCTCTCGACTTATTAACCAACTTGATCTCTGTCCAGGAGTTGCAACTAGTTTCTGGTGTTTGTAGGTAGTGCTATTTTTCTACCGAGTGGCACCCGGCAGGGTTGGCTTGGGACAGACTAGGCACACGTCGCCCGGTGTACCGAGTGGCACCCGGATGGTGGGCTCGGGAACCCTGTACACATCGTTTGGGGCCGTGAGCGACACCCCGGCCGGATCTCCTTGCGGATGAAACCCGAATAGGCGATAAACCTGGACTAGAGTCTTGCGTGGTTAGTCAGGTCGTGGCCGACACCCTCGCCAGGCTTCCGCTTGAAGGTTGCCGAGGTACATGACGTGTACATGGCGGTAAGTGGCGAGAGCGTGTGTGATGCAGTACACCCCTGCAGGGTTATCATGATCTATTCGAATAGCCGTGTCCTCGGTTATGGACTTCATGGATGCTTACGTGGTACATAGACAACTTGAAGTGGATACTCTAAAATGCTCAAGATAAGTGTGAGTGCTATGGATGGCTTCTCGTAGTGAGACGGGAATGAATCCATAGTGGTGTATTGAGGTGGTGACTAGTGGACTCGTGTGCGCCTTCTTACCTCAAGAAGTTTCTCGTAGTCGTAGAACAGGATAGCCACTGAGTCAAAGCTGGCTTGCTGCAACTAAACCCCACACTACCTTCTTGATACAAATGCATGTATGATAGGATCTGAAGTAAGTCTTGCTGAGTACCTTTGTACTCATGTTGCTTTGTTTATGTTTTGCAGCGGAGACTTCAGTCTTACTAGTAGCTCCGCTTGGACTTCGACGAGTAGCTCGTACCTCAGCTACGATCTTGTACCCTTGGGAGGGTCTTGTAGATAGTCAGGCTTCTCAGCCTTTTTCTTTTGTAGTTGTCTGTACTCAGACATGTAATGCTTCCGTTGCTTGTATGCTCTGAATGATGGGTCATGTGACCCCTGTTTGTACTTAATGCTATGTGGCTCTTCTGGGCCTTTTATCTATATGAGTTTGCGTTATGTTGTGATGCCATGTTGTACAGCACATACTTGCATGTTATGCGTACGTGTAACGTGTATTGCTATGTGTGGGATCCGACAATCTAGTTGTTTATCCTTGGCAGCCTCTCTTATGGGGAAATGTAGTCTAGTGCCTCCTTGAGCCATAGTAGTCCGCTACAGCCCGGTTCACCGGAGTCCTGCTAGCCCAGCACTACTGCTCTGGACACTTGACTGGCCGGCATGTGTTTCACATCATTCCTGTGTCTGTCCCTTCGGGGAAATGTCACGCGGTGACATCCGGAGTCCTGCCTAGCCTGCTACAGCCCGGGTTCCCGGAGTCCTGTTAGCCCAGTGCTACAGCCCGGATTCACACGTTGCTGACCGACACGCTCGATGTTGATTCATGTATGCCTGTCCCCATACGTTAGTGCCGCTTTGGGTTCACGACTAGCCATGTCGGCCCGGGTTCTCTGTCATATGGATGCTAGCGACATTGTCATATACGTGAGCCAAAAGGCGCAAACGGTCCCGGGCCATGGTAAGGCGACACCCGTGGGAATACCGTGCGTGAGGCTGCAAAGTGATATGAGGTGTTACATGCTAGATCGGTGTGACTTAGAATCGGGGTCCCGACACAGATAGTCTACCTTGCAGAGGTCTGTTCTCTCGAAATACCCACCCTTTATTCTTTCGTAAGTACGATGGAGTTCCCGAAGAAAGGATGCCGACTTCATCATGATGACCTGAAACAGAGAAATGAAGACATCAACGTAATCGATCGACCTCTTCAAGAAGGACAACGAAGACCGAGAAGACCCGTTAGAATTTCGTAACCAAATCCCTTCCCCTTACTCCCCTCCTAAATCTCGGGACGAGATTTCTTGTAATGGAGGAGAATTGTGACGCTCGGATAATTAAGCTACAGTAAACCTCTATTAATGAGGCCACGTCACCTCGGTTACAGTTGCTAATCTCACGTTAGTTCGAAATTCGATTCAAATTCAAATTTGAATTATAGTCAAACAGTAAAGGTTTTCAAATATTAAAACTAAAATGTTCGGGTTGTGCCAAATAATGCATAGGTAATTATGGTGGACAAACCACACTTTTATAAAATGTTTAAATACTCTAAAATGAATAAAACAGTAGCAAGAACAATTATTTAAAGGCTTTTAAAATAATAAACGATTACAAACTATTTTATTTTAAGTGCCAAGTTAATTCTGGTAGTGGCATTATTACTAATACTATTTTAGGTGCAACTTACGTATTTTATAAAAGCTAAAATTTAATATAAAAGTATTAGAGAAATAAAAGAAAACAGGAAAGGAAGATAAAAATAGAAAACAAAACAAAAACCAAAAGAGGAAAAGTGAAACCCCCTCCCACTGGGCTTCGGCCCAGCAGGCCACCAGCCTAACTGGCCTCTGGGCCACTAGACCGGCCCACCCCACTCCTCATATCCTCCCCTGT
>NC_057802.1:255114218-255138936 GCF_018294505.1 Triticum aestivum | reverse complement strand
TTTCCCCTACGATACAGATCGGGGCGACCACGTCCCCACCCCCGTCGCCGTCACCGTTGACTCCTCTCCCCTCGCTCCCCCTCCCGACCCAATCTGGATCGGGGCCGACCGCGTTGCCCGTCGCCGCGCAGACCCCGCTGCCACCTTGCCGACACCGCACGGCGCCACCCCGCCATTGCCGGCGCCCGCCTCCTCAACCCTCCGCCCCGTGTGGATCCGGTCGGGGCAGCCGACGCCCCCGACGCCCCGCTCCTCGCCGCTCGCCTACGCCGGACCTCCTCCTCTACGTCGCCGTCGTCCCCGTCCTCCTCCCCAAAGGCTCCACCGAGCCTCGCCGACCCTCGACTCTGCAACGCCGGCCAGGCCACGGCCTCCCTCTCCTCTCCTCCCCTCTCTGTTGCACGTCACCGTGCCCGCACCCCGTTCGCCCCTGCTCAACCCAGCGCGCGCCCACGCGCTCCTGTGCGCCCCCGCGCGCGCGACCCGCGCCAACCAGCCGCAGCCACGGCGCCCATCGCTCCCTGCTGCCTACACCCGCCGCCGTCTCTGCCCCACGGCACCTGGCCACGTCCGCCCGGGTCGCCGTCGTCGCCCGGGGCCTCATCCCACTCCCGTTGCGTCTGCCGTCCGCTGCGGCGGCCCTCTCCGCCAACCGCGCCACCCTGCTCCGGCCGTCGGAGCCTGGCTGTGCGCCCGCTCCTTCGCCCGCTGCCCCACGGCGCCTTGTCGGGCTGGCGCTCATCGCCCGATCCAAACGGCGCCTGTAACCGTGCGCTCGCTAAGGCGCTTAGGCCAATGACATGTGTGGTCCCACACCTCACCCCAGAACGTTTTTATATAAAAAAAGAAGAAAATAAAATGAAAATGAATTAATAAAATTAATAATTAATTAATCATGTTTAATTAATCTAATTAACTAGTTAGTTTAATTAAATAGTAATTAGATTAGCTAAATCCTAATTAACCTAAACAGAGTGTGACAGGTGGGTCCCGTACGTCAGTTGACCCAGTCAAAGCCCTGTTGACTGCTGACGTCATGATGACGTCAGCATTCACTATTCTGGATAATGTTGATTTAAAATAATTAAGTAAATTCTAAAAGTGATTAAACCTTTTAAAATTAATATAAAATAAACCGTAGCTCGGATGGAAAAACTTTGTACATGAAAGTTGCTCAGAACGACGAGACGAATCCGAATACGTAGCCCGTTCGTCCACCACACATCCCTAGCATAGCGAACACGCAACTTTCCCCCTCCGGTTCATCTGTCCGAAAACGCGAAACACCGGGGATACTTTCCCGGATGTTTCCCCCGTTCGTCCGTATCACCTCCTACCACGTTAGGGCATACCTAGCATCGCGTTTTGCCTCCTTATGTTTTGTGATGCTTTGTTTGCTCCGTATTTACTGTTTCTTCCCCCCTCTCCTTCTCCGGTAGACTACGAGACCGACGCTGCTGCTGCCCAGTTCGACTACGGAGTTGACGACCCCTCCTTCTTGCCAGAGCAACCAGGCAAGCCCCCCCCCCTTGATCACCAGATATCGCCTATTTTTCTCTATACTCTTGCATTAGAGTAGTGTAGCATGTTACTGCTTTCCGTTAATCCTATTCTGCTGCATAGCCTGTCTTTGCCACTACTGTTGTTACCTTTACCTGCAATCCTACATGCTTAGTATAGGATGCTAGTTTTCCATCAGTGGCCCTACATTCTTGTCCGTCTGTTGTGCTATACTATCGGGCCGTGATCACTTGGGAGGTGATCACAGGTATATACTTATATACTTTATACATGATACATGTGGTGACTAAAGTCGGGTCGGCTCGAGGAGTACCCGCGAGTGATTCACGGATTGGGGGCTGAAAGGACCTTTGTCCCGACGGCCCTCTGGGTGGATCTTTGTGGCGGAGCGACGGGGCATGTCGAGACTACCTAGGTGAGAGGTGGGCCTGGCCCTGGTCGGCGTCCGCGGTTACTTCAAAATAACACGCTTAACGAGTTCTTGGTATTTGATCTGAGTCTGGCCATTTGGTCTATACGCACTAACCAACTACGTGGGAAAGATATGGGCACTCGATGTCGTGGTATCAGCCGAAGCCTTCGTGACGTCAGCGACTGAGCGGCGCGCGCCGGGTTGGACCGCGTAACGTGACTTCCTTTGAAATGGAGGTTGCTAGGTCTGCTCTCCGGCCGCGTACGCAACGTGCAGGTGTGCAATGGGCGATGGGCCCAGACCCCTACGCGCATAGGAGTTAGACCGGCGTGTTGATCTCTCTGTTGTGCCTAGGTGGGGCTGCGACGTGTTGATCTTTCGCGGCTGGGCATGACCCAGAAAAGTGTGTCTGGCCAAATGGGATCGAGCGTGTTGGGTTATGTGGTGCACCCCTGCAGGGAAGTTTATCTATTCGAATAGCCGTGTCCCTCGGTAAAAGGACGACCCGGAGTTGTACCTTGACCTTATGACAACTAGAACTGGATACTTAATAAAACACACCCTTCTAAGTGCCAGATATAACCCGGTGATCGCTCTCTAACAGGGCGACGAGGAGGGGATCGCCGGGTAGGTTTATGCTATACGATGCTACTTGGTGAACTTACCATCTACTCTCTCCTACATGCTGCAAGATGGAGGTGGCCAGAAGCGTATTCTTCGACAGGATTAGCTATCCCCCTCTTATTCTGGCATTCTGCAGTTCAGTCCACCGATATGGCCCTTTACACATATACCCATGCATATGTAGTGTAGCTCCTTGCTTGCGAGTACTTTGGATGAGTACTCACGGTTGCTTTTCTCCCTCTTTTCCCCCTTTCCCTTCTACCTGGTTGTCGCAACCAGATGTCGGAGCCCAGGAGCCAGACGCCACCGTCGACGACGACTCCTACTACACCGGAGGTGCGTACTACTACGTGCAGCCCGCTGACTACGACCAGGAGTAGTTAGGAGGATCCCAGGGCAGGAGGCATGCGCCTCTTTCGATCTGTATCCCAGTTTGTGCTAGCCTTCTTAAGGCAAACTTGTTTAACTTATGTCTGTACTCAGATATTGTTGCTTCCGCTGACTCGTCTATGATCGAGCACTTGTATTCGAGCCCTCGCGACCCCTGGCTTGTATTATGATGATTGTATGACTTATTTATGTTGTAGAGTTGTGTTGTGATATCTTCCCGTGAGTCCCTGATCTTGGTCGTACACATTTGCGTGCATGATTAGTGTACGATTGAATCGGGGGCGTCACAACACCTGCCCCACGATGGGCGCCAACTGTCGTGGATCTAAGACTGACAGTAGAATGGGGGGTAGGTATGAGGAGGCAAAGAAAACCCGCGGTCCACGTGAGTGGCGAGGAGAACGCACTCACCCTCCTGCGGCTGCGGCTCGGTCTCGCCCTCCGGGAGCCGCGCGGATCCGTGGGGGATCAATCCCCCCTCGGCCAGATCGTCGATGTCGTCCTGACGAATCGTCGACTGGATCCAATCGCTCTGGATCCAGCCGCGCGGCAGGCCGGACCTCGACGTAGATCCGCCCCGGCTGGACTTCTTCCCCTTCGCCTTCGCTGCCGCCTTCTTCGCGCGCTCCAAGGCCACCGTCTTGTCCTTCCCCATTGCAACGGGCGGAGCTCGAGCAGAGCAGCGGCGCCGGGAGCAGAAGTAGAGGCGGTGGAGATGACGGAGAAGAAAGAGGAAGAATGGGAACGTTCTGTGCAAAAAAAACGTCCGACGCCTTATATGAGGTCGTTTCCGAGTGGCTGACCCGTGGGCTCAGACGATCCTATCAAATCCCGCAACAGTCGCGCGCGATACGTGGCGAAAAAGGTGGCGCAGAAATCGAGGCGGCCCTGCCTTATCCAACCCGATTACTGCGGCCTCCTCCGCCTCACGCGCTTCCCAAAATTCAAATCCCACAAAATCCGCGAGCAGCAGAGCAACTTGTCAGACGAGAGATTTTTTCCATATCAACACTCGAGGCTTAGCGATAAAAGTTCACTCAACGAAACCAAGAATGGATCAAGGCGACTGAAAAAGAAGTTGGAGTCATCGTGTTGATTCATTGGACCAGGCAAGACACTTCCGAAGCGCAAAAATTGAGTCGGAAGTATTCTCAACTCCTCCTCCACTCGAACCCTGAACCATTCGGGGGCTAATGATGAAGCTATGTACCTAGGGTAGGGTCATAGGCCTGACTTAGACACCCTCCCGTAGGACATCACCCTAAAGTCAGAATTATTCAAAGGATAACAGCATCCACTCGACCAGAAGCATTCCACTCGGAAGATTCGATGTCACTCGACCGTAACAGAAACCACTCGACGGACAGAAGATCCAAAGTCACTCTACCCAGCTACGTTCGGGCGTTACTCATAGACTTAATGATCATTTATGTCACTTTATTATGGATATTACCTGTAACGCTCCCTCTTTATGTACAGTGAACTCCTTGTAACGTGGGCTGGCTGGGGTCCTGGCACACTCTATATAAGTCACCCCCCTCCACTGGCACAAGGGTTCGCACTTCCTGTAACACACACACACACGCATAATTCAGTCGACCGCCTCCGGGCTCCGAGACGTAGGGCTATTACTTCCTCTACGAAGGGCCTGAACTCGTAAAACTCGTGTGTACAACTTCGCCATAGCTAGGATCTTGCCTCCTCATACCTACCCCCCATTATACTGTCAGTCTTAGATCCACGACAGGGGGTTCGCCCCAGCCTCTGCATCTGAACGATGCATACGGCCAATATTATTAATAAGCAAAAGGCCCAACAAAAGTCTCCAAGTCTCGAACAAAGAAATACAAAAAAGGCTCACAAAGAGCTAAGTAGTAATAGTAAGGCCACAACCGGCTGGCAAAAGGTAGGAGCACTACATGCCTATCCTATTACATGACCACCATCCAAACCGGTTGAAAATATCCCGTGCTACCATCTCCCATCGGGTAGACCCAGTAACCAAGCGCTCCCTAGCCTCCGTCGGAGTGAGTAGCGACCACATATGGATCAACGCAGTGGCTCTGAAGATAACCTGCAAAAAATGAATGTTTGTTGTTCTGTTAAAGACCAAATCATTTCTGCAGTTCCAGACTGCCCATAATAAAGCACATACTCCCACACGAATGTGTCTCGCTGTATCGGTATCTATCCCATCAAGCCACGTCCCAAATAACATGTTGATAGAATTTGGTGGAGTAATGTTAAGGTTATGTGAACCGACCGCCACATATTTTTTGCCAGAGGACAATCCAGAAAGAGGTGTTTGATTGATTCATGTTGGTCACAAAAGCTACATCTTGTAGAACCTGTCCAATTGCGTTTTGCCAAACTATCCTTTGTTAAAATAACTTGTTTATGCACAAACCACATAAACACTTTGATTTTCAAAGGTACTTTAACTTTCCAAACATGTTTCGATCTAGGAATCACGCTAGAGTTAATAACATCCAAATACATAGATTTAACCGAGAATTCTCCATTCTTAGTTAGTTTCCAGCACAAATGATCGGGTTGTTGAGACAACTGAATATCCATCAATCTTCTCACAAGATTGAGCCAGGTGTCCCAACGGTTTCCCACTAGCGTCCTCCGAAATTGAATATTGAGTGGAGTGGATTGTAGTACTGTTGCAACGTAAGCGTCTTTACGCTGAACAATGTTATACAACGAAGGATATTGGAGTGCGAGGGGCGTCTCCCCCAGCCATGTATCCTCCCAGAACCTCGTAGCAGTGTCGTTTCCAACTATGAACCTTGTCCTATTGAAAAAGAGTGGTTTAACTCTCATCAGTCCTTTCCAAAAAGGCGAATCAGTCGGTCTCACTATCACCTGGGCCAGGGTTCTAGAGTGAAGGTATTTGTTTCGCAAGATCTGAGCCCAAGTGGCCTCCGTCTCGATAGAAAGCTTAAATAGCCACTTGCTAAGGAGACATATGTTCTTCACTTCCAGATTCACAATACCTAGACCCCCTTGGTCTTTCGGCCTACAAATGATATCCCATTTAGCAAGTCTGTATTTTCGCTTCAGTTCATCACTCTGCCAGAAGAAGCGTGATCGATAAAAATCTAGCCTCTTCCGGACTCCAACCGGTACCTCGAAAAAGGAGAGAAGAAACATGGGCATACTCGTGAGGACCGAATTAATAAGAATTAATCGTCCTCCGTATGACATCAGCTTGCCTTTCCAGTAACTCAATTTCTTCTCAAAACTGTCCTCAATGCACTTCCACTCTCTGTTGGTCAGCTTACGATGGTGAACTGGTATACCTAAATACGTGAAAGGTAAAGCCCCCAATTCACACCCGAACAATTGTTTGTACGCATCTTGGTCATCATTAGCTCTCCCGAAACAGAACAGTTCGCTCTTATGGAAATTAATCTTTAACCCGGTCAATTGTTCGAATAAGCATAACACGAGCTTCATGTTTCACGCTTTTGCCAAATCGTGCTCCATGAAGATGATAGTATCATCGGCATACTGTAGAATGGATACACCTCCGTCCACTAAGTGCGGGACGAGGCCACCTACCTGACCCGCATCCTTAACCCGTCCTATGAGAATTTTCAACATATCGACCACTATGTTGAAAAGGATAGGTGACATCAGATCTCCTTGCCTCAGCCCTTTGTGTGTTTGGAAGTAGTGACCTATATCATCATTCACTTTAATCCCAACACTCCCTTTTTGCGTGAAAGAGTCTACCTGGTGTCTCCAGGCCTGATCAAAACCTTTCATACGCAATGTCTGTTGAAGGAAGGACCATTTGACCTTATCGTATGCTTTCTCGAAGTCCACTTTGAAAACAACTCCGTCTAGTTTTTACGTGTGGATTTCATGGAGCGTTTCATGCAGGACGACAACCCCTTCTAGGATGTTCCTATCTGGCATGAAAGCGGTTTGGCATGGCTGCACCACAGAGTGCGCAATTTGCGTAAGCCTATTAGTCCCAACCTTGGTGAAAATTCTGAAACTGACATTAAGAAGACAGATAGGCCTGAACTGCTCAATACGAACGGCCTCTATTTTCTTAGGGAGGAGAGTTATCGTTCCAAAATTAAGTTGAAACAACTGAAGTTGTCCAGAGAATAGATCATGGAACATCGGAAGCAAATCCACTTTGATAATATGCCAACATTTTTTATAGAACTCCGCCGGAAAACCATCCGGCCCTGGAGCCTTATTGTTTTTCATTTGTGAAATGGCCTCAAACACCTCTTTCTCCGTAAATGGGGCAGTCAAAATCTCATTCTCATCTGTCGCAAGTTGAGGGACATCCTCAACTCTGGACTCATCTATGGACACAAAGTTATCCTCCGGAGGCCCAAACAGCTGCTTATAGTAATTGGTTATATATACTTTCAGATTTTCTTGTCCTAAAATCGTCCCCTCATCCTGCTCGAGCTGAAATATCCTCTTCTTACGGTGCTTTCCATTAGCAATCATATGAAAGAACTGAGTGTTATCATCCCCTTGGACGATTTTGCGAACCTTAGCTCGCAATGCCCACTTCAATTCCTCCTCACGAAGAAGTTCTTTCAATCTCAACTCCGCCTCCACCTTAGTTTCCAGCTCTCTGGTATCTAAAATAGCGGACTCGGCTTTTAAGTCTAGGGATTGAATAAGAAGAAGGAGCCTTTCCTTCTCAGCCTTATAAATCCCATGCGTATGTTTAGCCCATCGACGAAGGAATCTTCGCAGATGCCTAATCTTATTCTGCCATCTTTCAACAAGAGAGCTTCCTCCTGAATTTTTAGCCCATTCTCTAGCTATTAGATCAAGGAACCCTTCTCTATCAAACCATGATAATTCGAAAGAAAAGGTGTTCTTGTTTCCCACATGGGTAGGATCGCCAGAGTCAACCGGCAATGGGGTGTGATCCGAAATTGCGCGAGATAACGCCTGGAGTGTTACGAGGGGGAACTTCTGTTCCCATTCGACGCTAGCGAGGACACGGTCCAGCTTCTCAAAAGTTGGATTAGGTAACGAATTGGCCCAAGTGAATTTCCTACTAGACAGCTCTATCTCTCTGAGATCCAAGCTTTCGATTATAGTATTGAACATAAACGACCATCTGCCATCAAAATTCTCATTATTATTTTCCTCCTTCCTTCGAATAATGTTGAAATCGCCCCCAACGAGGATTGGGAGTTGTTCGCTACCGCATATGCGGAGAAGATCGGCCAAAAATCTGGTTTGAGTTCTGGCTGCGGGGCACCATATACCGCCACCAAGGCCCAATTAAACCCATCGGCCTTTGATCTGACCCGAAACTTAATCGCAAAATCTCCCATGGACACACTCCGAACTTCCAACGAGTCACACTTAACCCCGAGTAGGACCCCTCCGGACCTTCCTCTTGGAGGTAAGCAATGCCAGTCGAAGTCAATGCCCCCCCCCCCGATAACGTGCTAAGATATTGGGGGTGAAATTGTCCCTTCCAGTTTCGGACAGGGCAATAAAATCCAACTGATTTTCAATAGATGCTTCCACTAGAAACCTTCTTTTAGCCAAGTCTTTAAAACCTCTGCTATTCCAAAAACTTCCTCTCATATTTCATCATGAAATTTTTTAGAGGTACGGATCCTAGCACTTCTACGCACAGCCGAAACTGGATAAACCTTCCGTTTCCATTTTTGCATAGGCTTATTCTGATCCTCGCGCCGGTCCTCAGAACCGAGCTCTAGGGAAATAACCTCCGGAGCATCAACATGGCTCGAGGCCCTAGGGGACCCGACTCCCTCATCTTCCTATGTTTCAGGAAGTGAAGGGGCTAGATCCGCACAAAAACTATCAAGAGCCCTGACACCCAACGCATCTATCTCAGCATCATTCATGGGTTTAACAGCTGCTATGTTACGAATCATTTCCAAAGCGCGCTCCGCTTCGAGATCAAGAATACCATTAACTGATTTACTGATTTCACTACCATTACTACCTAGTGAAACCCCTAATTGATTTGCATTGTGAACAATCTCATCATTGGAAAAATGTAGAATGGAATTTAATGTATTGACTGACATACAAGTAGTGACCTCAATGTCATGAAGCTTGGCCGCCCGCATAGCGCACCTTAGCTGCATGTCATCCACATCCGGCTGCTCCTAGAGACGACTGCTCATCCGCCGCCCCTCAGAAACAGGATCCGGTATCCCTCCATAAGCAATGACCTCCTCCTGCGTGGCCCTGTTTGGGGTAGGGCCTCCTGCCCGACCCCCAACAGAGCTCGACTGAACTGGAACAACCGAAGAGTCACCAAGAGTCCTCGAAGCCTCCCGCGGCATCGACCGATGCCCGGATCCCGGGGACGCCACGGGAGCCCCACCAACCACGGGCGCAGCCGTAGCATCTGAAACAGGCGATGCCACTGGATGTCGCGTCGAAGCGATGAAGGGCGAATGGGGCCCCTGGCCGCCAGCCCCAGCCGTCCCTCCCACCAGGGTTGCCGTCGCCGGTGACGGTGCCACCGGAGGCGGCAGAGGACGCATCGCCTGAGGGGTAGAATGGGGTGTGCAGGCCTCCTGCCCGCATGCCCCTCCGAGGTCCGTCGATCCCCCTTGGGAACCCATGGCCGCAGACCCTTCCTTGGGCCCCATCAGCGCAGAAGAAGAAGTCGAGGAGGAAGGCCGGACCATATTCCCGCCTCCTCCCGCCACGGCGTCCAAAGCAGGTGCCACCTCCGGCCTACGCAACGGAGATGAAGAAGGGGCAGTGGCGGCCTCCTGTCCACCGGCTCCACCCTGTCCATCCAGCACTATCAAAGACTCGCACCCCACAACCACCGGCGGAAGATGTTCCGACGGGTCGTCCAAGTCAACTCGATCACTCCAAAGACGAGGAGGCGCGGAGAAAGGCCCCAAGGATCCAAGCTACAGCATGTTGGTCGGAACAAAAACCGGAGACTTCTCATTAGCAGGCTCTCCTGCTTTAGACGAAGTTGAAGGCCCTCTAGCCTTATCACCATTGTTCTGTGCATTATCATCTTGGTTCCCGAAGGCACCTCCACCCTCAGAAGTATCCATATGATGTATCTCCTCAAATTCTTGAAATAAGTTAGGATCCTCATACTCGACATCCAACATATACACGATGCCCTCATGAGTCCATCTTACCACATCCGGCAAGAACTCAATGTTAGCAACACTTACAAGCAAACGTGCCACCCCATGAGCGCGTGTGAAGGGCATATCCACCTGTTCCGTCTTGCCAAGCATGGATCCAAGGCTCCATGTGACCAAGAAATTATCCAGTGGTTCAGATGGCGCCCCCAAGAAACGGACCCAAATCTGAGTCAACGGCGTGCCCTGAGGCTCCTTCTTTTTCCACTCATCAAACTGCAACACAAAACACGTTCCAGTGACTCTACTCATGCCAAATTTGAGGATTCTCAACTGATCCTCTTTAGACGGAAACTCCACTTTGTAGGTCTTATCTGTTAACTTCAGCAAAGACCACTGAAAATTACCCGGTGCCAACTCCCGTAACTGCTGAATAATTTGAGCTTTAGTCGGAGGGCCATGAACCACCTTCACCACACCTGGGAAGGAAGTTTCAATCACGGGTGTCACAGGTGCCACATTTGGTGACTCAAAGAACATCAACTCTGAGCAACATACCCCATAGATGTTAACCGTAGGCTTGGGCCCTAAAAGAAGCGGACACTCAGCCGCCGAGTGCTTCGGTTTCCGGCATAAATCACATAACTCAGCAGTGCATTCAGCCATAAAGTGTCCCGGTTCACCGCAACGAAAACAGGTCAACTTTTTCTTCTTCGTCGCCCACTTGGACGGTTTGTCACCCTCGGACTTTCCCGTACCTTTGTCAGACGCATTATCACCATGTTGAATGGGCTCCGGCACCGTCACTTTGGCCAAGGCCCAAATAGTCTCCACCACAGCCGGAGGTAAAACCGAACCATCAGTAGGCACCTCCTGTAGGCTGGTCTCTGAACCTGTAGCAGCGGGCGGAGGAGGAGGGCGCCGGTAGCCGCCACGACCTCCGCGGAAGCGGCCCCGGAAAGACCGGTTGTTGGGGCAAACCGCACCTTCCACAAAGTTTCCCGGCAGCCCTTGAAAACCTCTACCGGCAGCCCCGTGATCTGTCCAAGCATAGCCACGCCCACCTCCGGTAGACGACAAACCTCGATGAAGGCCTTCTCCGTAGGCATTAAAACCATCGTCACCCCACTGACCACGGGGAGGATTGCGGCTCTCTCCAGCGAACGCGCCCGTACCACGGCCAACCACGCCATGAGCAGAACCACCCCGCCTACCGGCCATCTGCCTAGGCCAAGGGCGTTGCGGCACAGGGGGCGCAGCCCTGGGCGGCGGCGCCGCCGCAGCCCTGGCAGGAGGCACCGCGGCCCGCGCGGGCGCCGGTGCGGCTGAACCCGAAGCCTGCGCCGGAGCAGCGCCAGCAGCCCCCGAAGCCGTCTTCGTCATAGGCGCGGCCTTTGCCGGAGGCGGAGCCTTAGGCGGCATCACGTCCCCGCCGACTGCCAACGCCGCGAACACACCGGACGGGCTAGGAACCTTCCTCGCGCGCCCAACAACAGCAGCAGGGAACCCTTGTCTTCCGTGGCGGCGAACCCTAGAAACAGCGCCGCTGCAGCAGGGAGTAAACGCTCGTGCATGCGATGGCTCTCGATCCGATGCCTCCTCATGCACATCGGCCTCCTCAGGCAAATCGCAGCAAGCCGGTTTTGTCTGGGCCACAAGCCCCGCTAATCCCAGCCCACCCTCAGACAGCTCTTCCTGGCCCGACGGCCCAAGC
Source organism: Triticum aestivum (assembly GCF_018294505.1). Taxonomy (NCBI): domain Eukaryota; kingdom Viridiplantae; phylum Streptophyta; class Magnoliopsida; order Poales; family Poaceae; genus Triticum; species Triticum aestivum. The sequence continues at coordinate 255,127,178 of NC_057802.1, read as the reverse complement.
GCAGACGCGCCCACACAGCGGCCCGCCACTTCCAGCCCATCAGAGCCCAGCAGAAAATTATATGGAGAACAATTATCAATTGAGTTGGAGTCACTCCACTAACTGATTCCTCAAGTCATCAATAAACTATAAATTATGGCGATCCCTGGAATTTTTGGTGCAGTAAAAGGCTAAGTTCATGTGTTGTACAGTGAAACAAAAGATGTGGATAACCAGTAGTAACACTTCTAGGTGGAAATTTTTGCAGAAATATAACATGTCCGTCGCTCAGATTGGTTGTGCAGTCATTTGTAAGAGTGTTACTAGATCATGAAGGCGCGCGTTGCTGCGCCCGCCCATCTTAGGCACATCTTAACAAAGGAAAAAAGATGTCTTAATGAAAGAAATATAGAAACATCTGACCAATTTCAGTTATATGTACCACATGGAACCATCACAAGTTGGTTCTATCTTCAGCCAGAATATTTATATATTCACAAATTCCGTGCATCAAATTAATGACAATAGAGTGTTGATACAACAGTAAGTCATAGATTGTATAGCAAGATTCCTAAATGTGATGGAAAATCAGCAAAGCTTCCCTGGGGGCAAGTGATGGTTTGTATAGCATATAAACAATTGATGCAAATTGGTAGAACCGTTATTGACATCCCAAATAAAATGATCTTCAAAGAACTTATGTGCGTTCCATGTCTAAAGGACTCACTTCTCATCCTTTTCATTATAGTAATGTTTTCGAAGGAGCTCAAAGCCTTAGGCATAGGAGAGAAAAAAAAGAGCAAATCATGTTCTATGGTCAACGAAACAAAACAATGTGTGTGCATAATCCTGCAAACTTCCGCATGAGTCTTTAGAAAATAATGATTTACCTTGTTAGACCCAGCCTGCTGAACCTTATGCAGTACATGTTCTGCTATGTTGGCATTCAATTCAAAGAGGGAAAGGACCACCAAAAGAAATTAAACGCCATACAACATACATATGAGCATGTAAGAAATTGGCAGTATAGCAGCGTTATAACTTATATATTAGAAAAAAATTCAAAGATATAGACTGATAGATAGTACCCATTCTTCAGACTTGAACGGATGAAAACATAGCATGTTGTGGTAATCAATTGCAGCTCACGACAGAAGAGCACGTAATACAGAAAAACCAATCTATTTAACTGGGATGTATTATTACCATATTAGCGGATCTTCTTCTTTTGTGAAACATGCTTCTCTTCCCCATGTTCCAGTATTTCTTCGTCATTTAAACTGCAGATCAGAGCCTCTTTGCCAACTGAATCATAGTAAATTATCCTCTTACCAACAATGGTTTGATAATTTACTTGGCCCTATTCAGCACAATAAAATCTCTACTGGGTCGTTGTTGACTTGTTGCCCATTTGTTTGATCAATATTGTACATCTATTACTTTGTTTAGGAAAGCAATTTCAACCAGTCATTTTCTTGCAACCTAATGAAATTGAGCAGAAACAAAATTTCAGTTACCTTTCTTAGAGAGTAAAATGGGAAAACCAAAGCTAATCCTTGAACACACCTAACTCGACTAAAACTGTCCAAGAGAAGTTGAAAAACCACGTACTCCAGACCTCATGCAAGGATACGGATTACATCAGGTAACCTGGTAGGTGCTGTTCCTAGAATCCAGAGTTCCAGGATCCTACGGCAAAAGCCTAATGCCAATCTTATCAGGCCAGTTTAGCATCTCTTTTCAGAAGCGTATTTCCAGCAAGAAGGTTGCATGTAATCCTAATCAGTACTCAGAAAGACAACGTTTTGATCAACAAGTGGTGGCGTTACCAGGCTGTTTTGAGCATTTGCATGAGCCTGGGTGCGGTGCCTGGGTGCCCCTATTGGAGTCGATCGGGATCACACCATGTAACACATATCAACAATGAATATCCATACATAAGGCAGTGCCGGAATACTAACAACCAATCAAAACAGTTACTAACAACTCACTGAATTATACGGCTGGTAAAAGGAGGCGAAAAGGTACTGCCATACAGGATATTGCCGCCGAGGGAAAGGAACAAATCCTTTAGTCCAGTTGTGCTTTAGTCCATATAGGCCATACTCGCGCCTTCAGTCAGCTATATGTTCGTCGCCCATTGGGACAGATCAAGCCCCAACAAACTGACAGTTGGTCAATCCCCACGAGCTTCCTAGCACGAAAGGAACATGAGAAATTGGACACCCTGTGCCGTGGGTAATATGAACAAGAGGAGAAGGATGAATTGTTCTTTTCTTTTCTCTGTCGATGTGGAAGGGGAACCTAGCGTGGGCTGACGTACACAGCCAATTGGACTGCTTCTGGGCCCAATTAACTACATGACCCACAGGTTGCTTTCCGGAGCAGCAGCCCTTTTACATTGGGTGAGGCACGGGTGAAAATGAACAAGCGACCGCCAGTGGACAATTGGAAGATCTGGGACGTCTAACAAATGATCGGACGGCCAAAAGCGTTGAATCGCTGTGGTGGCTTGTAGCTAGCTCAGTTTTACTGTTTTGTAATGGAAGCACACAAGATTGATGATGAGTTAAACTAAAGCAAGATGCAGTGAATTTGTACACAAACATGCAGATATTTTTGCTCCATTTTCTTTTTGACAAAGTCTGCGTACAAAGTACTAAGTACTAATACTGACCCTCTCTTCAACTTCAACGAGAAATGAACCAGACTGTATCTACAAGCACTACTACATAGGTTCAGAGAACAAACACGTTCATGCTAACTCAGGCCATAGCTGCTGCAGTTCTAGCTTCACGAGAGACGTCTCCACAGGATCACGGAAAAACTAGCGCTAGTTCTACCGACTAAATGAAGTAATAAACTCCGGTACCACCGCTGCTTCTGCCCATCATTTTGTGTCCAATTCTACTGACTAACTGAATTCCAGCATCACGAAAGCAACTATGAACAAGCAAGCAACTCCGGTGAGTGACGCGGACGGGCCTAGGATTGCAGCCCAGTTGAGCGAGCACAGCATCAGGGACTTCATCCATCAACCAATCGATTCGATCGGCGCTAGTTACTGCTAGGCCAAATCAGACGGGAACCCCTCCCCTATCCCACCCGACGAAGCAGGAACCCGACTCTGCTGGATCGATTCCCTGCCGCCGACGAAGGGTACCGCCTGGCCGCAGGGGCGGGAGCAAACGGGAATGGGTGAAGAGCTCGTCCTGACTCGACGACATCTCTATTGGCCGACTCGACCTATGCCATACGAGGGGATAAGGTAACAGGAGAGCGGCGACGTGCGGACGTACCGGTGCCCCACGGAGGGCTGGACCACGCCGACGGGGAAGACGGCCGCCGCCGCGCGGAGTGGTGAAGGCGCGCAGCGGGAATTGCAGGTTGCCGCGAAGCACGACCTCGAAGACCTCTGGGCGCAGTGCGGTCGAGCGTAGGCTGCTTGCAGATGTGCGATCTCAAACGAACGGCATTCAGGTTGTGTGGCAGTTTTGCAAAAAAGATTTGGGTTGCCAAATACATATTTCGTTATTATATAGCACAATGTCTGGACTTCCCTATAGAGCATTAAACTATAAATTCGAACTGAAAACGGAGTATAGAATGAAAAAAAATAGCATTATCAATAAACCTGGAGCAGCAACAGCTACAAGCAGACCAACCTGGTGCAAGCGCCGTTCGTGTCCGGCGAGAGCCATGACAGCCCCTCGCGTTTCTCTTCCTTGGCCGTGCCGCGCGCGTTATTCTCTCCCAAGGCCACACGCGCGTCTTCTTTTGCTAAATTCTGCAGCTAATAGTTTTTCAATAAGATGATACATTAAAATCAACATGTTAAAGCGAACAAACAGGTTGAGATGCTTTCAGCTCGGGTGTCAACCACTAAACTGAATAAACAAAAAGAAGAAGAAGATAATTCCCTTTGCCATGAACACAAGAACAGAGTATAAGAAGTTAATCAGCAGGGTTCGATCCAATCACCGGCCCCCGCGCGCATATGCATGTCTCTATAATTTTGACGGTGCTACGGCGGGCTTACGCCAGCCTGAACCATTTTCATTATATATAAGAGAAAGATACAAGACATCAGGTACAACAGAAAGCAACCAACACACACAAGAAGGCACAAGAAAGAACAGAAGAAGAACCAGAAAAGAGCTACGACAAGCAGCCAACACCAAGAACTTAGCACCCAACACCACTAGTTGGAACGAGAAGAGCGGAAGCAAGCTTTGTTGAATCAATCGAAAGGAGATCCGTCACCGAGAAGACGTAGAGAAGAAGTTGCCGGCTGCCCTGCGATCGCTCTGCACCTTGAAGAGCTAGGAAGTCGCAACCACTGTCGAAGGGCATCCCACTGCCTAGCCACGTCGCGGCAAAGAGAGCTACGGACCGTGCCGAAGGGCAATGTTCCACCGAGACAGACCCTGCACCTCCTCTAGGCCACACCACGGCCACCATCAAAAATAGAGAGACCAAAGCACTATGCCAGGCAACAAAGCCTCAGACGCCGTCGAAGGGCACCGAACACCGAGACCTCATCGTCGCCACGAGCCCCCAAGAGATAAGGTCAACCATCAGCACCGAGGTGACCAAGGGATTGGTCGCCGCCACAGATCACTTCCACCGCCACCACCCTGCACACCAACAACCCAACAAACACTCCAATCCAGACATCAAGCTGCCAACCGCGGATCCGTGGCCCCCAAAAACAACGCCCTCAAGGGGGAGAAACGACATCGAGACGCCGTCGTCGTCCGATCCAGAGATGGATCTGAGGCTTTCGCCCGGGGCACACGATTAAGAGGGTAACAGTAGCTTCCCGATGACGCCTTCAAGAAGGGAAACGGCGCTCGAAGGCGTCGCCGTCATCGTTGCCGACAAGATCGACACAAGGCTTTCGCCTGAAGCATCCCGTCCCCGTCATCTCCGTTGAAGCTGACCGATGTGCCCTGCAGCCCGAGACCTCCCCGCCCTCTTGCCAGTCCACGACGAGCGTCCCCACTAGGACTAGCATGAGGCTCCATTGACACAGAAGCTCACCTCGAGCACCTGCACAGCCGGAGTCAGGTCGTTGTCGGCTGCCACCTGCATTCAAGCCCTTGCCTCCAACCACACCCCACCACCACCGTAGTCAAACTCTGTCGACGGCATCCACCGCCGACCCCCTGGTCGTGGCCACGAACGCCGGTTGGCCGAGTGAGTTCAGGAAAAGCATATATGGGCGCCAAGTAGCATCCCACACCGGCTAGACTGCACCCCCGCACGACCACGCAGCCCGTGCGCGCACACCGCGCCGCCCAACTCCTCTGCCCTTTCCCACCTGCAAGCCGGCGCCGCGCCTGACCGGCTCGCTGGATCCAGATCCAGGTCACCAGGTCCACCGGCCGCCACACCGCCGCAGCACAGCCGCCCGCCACCGCCTCGCAACCACCACCGTGAGGCAGCTCGCGCCAGATGAGACCGCCACCGACCACGGCCAGATGCGCCGCCGGCAGAGGGCCTCGCGTCGCCGAGCCCTGCTACCTGGATTGAGAGAGACGCCCCGCCGCCGCCGTCCCTGGGTCCAGCGCGAGCTTTGCCGGCGGAAGCCTCTGGCGGCGGCGAGATGGGAGGGGGTGGGGGGAGGGGTGGTGGCGGCGCTAGGTTTTCGCCCCCGAGTCGCCAGAGCCAGGCGACGCGGGGAGGGGGGTGATCCTCCTTCTCTTCCATGTCTCTATAATTAAAATTGAATTTTGTTTTTGTTTGGTTTTATAGCAGCAGTCAACTGATCATCTCATTGGGATGCCAGATGCCGAATGCCAATGCCGGCCTACCTATATGTACACCAAAGGATTGTATATTAGAGCATCTGCACTCGTTCGGCCCCCAGCGCACCTGGTGATTGCGTTTTGGCCCATGCGCCGGCGGTTTTTTTTGCCCTGGGGGCGATCCAGTTCTCAGCCACGCCTCCAGGTTTCGGCCCCAAGATGCACATAAATTCAAACTTGTCTTTTCCCACTGCCAAAAAAACGCCACAAGTTCGGCGATCAACGGCGATCTGCCACAAAGTTCCGCGATCACCATGCCACAGTTCGGCGATCAAACATACACGAAAGTTCGCCGTTCAAAAGGAAGGACGCGTAGACAAAGGAATGCATCAAACGACGGGCTCCTTCGGCGTGGGACTGGCCGGCGTCGGTGTGGCTTCTGTGCTCGAGCTGGTCGGTGTCGGCATGGCTTCTGTGCTGGGCGTCGGCGTGGCTTCATCACTCGGGCTGGGCGTCGGCGTTGGGGTCGACGTGGGCGTAGGCGCGGTGGTCGAAGGCATCTAGTTCAAGATGAGGCCGCGCTCCGCCAGGTACCACACCTTGACCTACTCGTCCATCGTCGACATGTCCACCCCCATCAAGAACGCCAGGTCGGTGTTCCTCTTCTTCGCGGCAACGTCGGTCCGGAATAGGTCGAGCTTCACGTCATGCTTTGTCATCACGCCGACCACCACGCGTCGGATTTCTCCTCCCTCTTGATGGTGTTGTTCTTGGTGTCGGCGATGCACTTCTCGATCGACGATTGGAGCCGCTCGGCAGCCAGTGCGGCGTCCTTCGCCATCTTGGCTCTTTTGTTACCGTCAGGGCGCCCATCCGCCGCCCTCGGGGCGGGCGCGTCCGGCTTGTACGTCTCCTTGGCCTTGGAGAGGGTGCGCCGGACATCCCGCCACTTCTCGCACGACTTGATCCATGAGAACACGTGAAGGAACTTGAACTCTTGGTCACTGTTGTCCTGGCGGTACATGTGAACATCCGAACCATCTGCGCAGCCGAAGAACAAGTGTCGACGACGTACACGGTGAAAGAAGTGAGCCGACGGCTAGACATACCTGACCCTCGATGTTGGCGCCGCTTTCCGGGCGAGCCGTCTCCTCGACCACCCATGCCATTTGTTGCAGGCCGCCTGGACGATCGCCCAATGGTTCGACATGGCCTTTTCGCCGCGTTGCATGTGGATGGTGGCGAAGTAGGGGTTGACAAGCTTGCGCTCATCGAACACCGACTTGATGCGCCTCCAGTACGTGTCGGCGTTCTGGTTCACGCCGGTGACCAGGTCGATGCTGACGGTGTTCCATGCTTCGACGAGGCACTCGTCTTTTTTGGACATCCACTTGATGCGCGGCTCGCCCGGCCTGGCATTGGCCCCCCGCTTCTTCTTTTTCCCTTTCCTCGCTAGCGCCGGCTCCATCTCCTCCTCCTCCTCCTCGGTGTCGTCGAGCTCGTCGTCCATGTCGACGGCGGTGTCCATTGTGTCGTCTTGCGCGTGGAACCCGGGGTAGGAAGCGGCGGCGACCGAGCCGCTCGTGATGATCTCGTCCATGTCGGCGTCGGTCGCGTCGGGGTTGCGGAAATGTGACGCCGAGACTTGTGAGAAGGGCAGGGCGCCACGGCGTAGAGGTGGCGTTGGCGAGGCTGTGTACGCCGGCGGCGAGTAGTTGTACTGGGTGTGGAGGCCGGCGAACGCGGGCGAGGGAGTGCGCTGGTCGGGGTTCAGACCGAAGGGTGAGGCACGTGGCGGCGCACCATGTGGGAAGATGATGTTAGGGTTGAATCCACCATGCGTGTCGTCGTCAGAGTAGCCAGGCCAGGGTGCGTACCGCCATGGCGGCTGCGGCGGTGAGAAATTGGTCGGCGACGCGACGCTTTGTTGGCTCCGCACAGCTTGCGGGCAGTGGCCGCCGAGCTGATTCATCATCCCCGTGCGAGACGCCTCTGCCTGCTCCGCCGCCGACGCGGCCGCGTCCCGGGCCTTCTTGGCGTTGAGCCTGTTCCGCCGGTCGGTGGTGACAGCCTCCCGGCGCTGAACCTTCGCCCTCCACTCGGCGTTCGACATGCCCGGTGGTTTTGCCATCGGCGCCCTCGACTTCCTCTGCTTCGGCTGGGTGGAATCGACAGCGGCAGCGGAGCGAGGGGCCGAGTGCTTCTTCGGCGGGATGGCGGGCGGATGGCGGGGAGCGGGAGGAGAATGGCGGGAGTGGCGGGGCAGAAGGGGGGAAGCAATGAGAAAAGGAAGGGAAAGGGGAGAAATGGCGGGAAAGGGCATGTCTGTCGCCGACAGAGCGGACCCACGCGCCTTTTCGCTTTGGTCGGCGCCCCCCGGGGGGCTGGGTTCGACTCGGGTTCGCCGGCTGTTATTTCGGCCCAAACTGGCAATAAACAAGGACCTGGAGGGGCGACTAGGCCGATTTTTCACCGCCGGCGCTAAAAAAAGGCGCCCTCGGGGGCATGTTGGGGAGCGAGTGGAGATGCTCTTAGAATGGTTGGGAATCACCTCACAACGCTCTCACCTCGCAGTGCCGTAGCAGGGCAAGAACATTCAAAGCCGTATTGGACACTAATGCCCGGATGCCGCTATGCCCGCCGACCACCGCCCGCCGAAGTGCATCCACACGACCTCCGCGTGGCACACCAGGTTGCACCCAAGCAGCCCCAGCTGGCAGGCGAGCGCCACTGGCGCCGACCCGCTTCGGGCGGCGCACACCGCGAGGCTGTCCACCCAAAACCGGAACCCGAAGGCGACGGCATGGGCCAGCGTGGAGGCCAGGATGGCCAGCACCTGGAACTACTGCGAGAACTCCAACCACAAGAACGCCATGCCCACGGACGGCACGTGCGCGAACACCCGGGCGGCCGCCCCCGCGCCGGCGCCGCAGCACTGCGAACATGCCACGAGTCGCGTGGAGGTACCGGGAGAGATAGTAGGCGTAGGACAAGTAGACGCGCCCCAACGAGCGGGTCCCCGGCGAGAAGCAGAGGAGCCACCCGAGCGGCGTGGTCTGGCCCCGGCCTCGCCACGACCATCGTGTAGTACCCACGCAGCAGGCAGACACCGAGGAGCCCGAGCTCTTCCCATCGACCCCAGCCGCAGCTCGTCGGAGCGGCGGCGCCCCTTCTCTATGTTCTTTTCTTCCCTTGCTCTCCCCTTCCTATCCTTCTCCTTCCTCTGTTTTTCCTCCTCCCCTCTCTGCTCATCTCCCTCCCTCGTTTCTTCTCAACAGGAGCCCCAACGCCATGGACACCCCAGCTCTGAACCACCTCGCCGACCGCTGCCGCGTTCTTCTACAGGGAGTCGCCAAGCTTTGTTGGGAGCCTCCTCGTCGGTGAGACCTTCTGCCGCTTGACCCCTAAGGCCGCGGCGCGGGCGGCGGTCTTGCGGCGGCCGCGGAAACGAGCGTCGAACTGGCAGTGGAGGGACTCGTCCCGGAGGAACTTGTATGAGCTGGCGAGGCTCTGGAAGTCGGTCGTGGCGTTGGGGTCGCCGGGGCGCTTGTTAGAGTGCCGGAGCCGCAATTGCGTCTTGTAGGCCTTCTCGATCCGCTCGACGCTCAGCGCCATGCCTTCCTCGCCGAAGGGGAGGCGGAGCACCTCGTAGTGGCCGTCGTCGTGCCACTCTTGCCCCGTCACAGACATGGCGAATCGGCGAAACCACACCCCTCAAATCAGAGGCCGAAGACGCGTACGGTTATGAGGCGTTGTGCGAGTAGTACAGGTGCCCGCAAGCCGGGAGAGTCGGCGCTCGGGTTTTTTTATTTTTGACTTGGGGGTGGCAGTGGGCTAAATATTATCAACTTTCAACTTTCGGGACACTTTTAATGAAGGTAGCCGCTTTATTATAATATATATAAATATAATAATATTATATATATATAATATAATATTCTGTTGCAGTGCCGTAAATTTATTTACGTTTATGGCAGCGGTTGTCAGCCCACCCCTGTACCTATTTTTTTCTAATAAGCTATGAGTAGTTCAGCGACCGACCGGTGGGCTCGACACCGTTCCTCTTACCCCGGACTATCCTCTCCGACGACGACTATTGAGGCGGCGGTGGCGATGGCGACGGTACCGAAGGGACGACCGAGAGGTGAGGGCCACTCCACTCTCTGGTATGTGGAGTACTCCCCCCTTCCCTCTTCATGCAGTAGTGACCAAGAGGAGAATTGGGCACTGCAACGATGCGGTGTGAGCTCGGAGGCGACAACGTCCTTCTCCGGCGTCCTTCTCCATCGCTGGCGACCTTATCGTCTCTGGTAAGGTCTACCTCCTCCCATACCTTTCCCATTCCTCTTACATGAATTTCTGAATTTTTAGGGTTAGGATTCTTGATTTTTTGGGAACGGGGCTAAGAAAGAGGAAGAAGTCCCAGAAAGTGATAGAGGCAAAGATATCCCGATGTTTCGATGAGATAGCAATCGTTTTCTGTCGGAGTCGACTTTGACGATCCGACTACGAACGTGCGAAGACGTCGCGCCTTAGCAATCGCTAAACCAACTTCCGAGGGGTTATGGACCACGCCGGAGCACGATCAACCTGACCACGAGGGTCTATTTCCTGCGAGCAAACGAAGAACAAGCAAGAAACTAAGATTGCAATCTGGATATTGCGAATAAAAGAGGAAAGCTTTATTAATGAAGGTGGGGTTCTGTGACGCCTTTGTCTTGTCGTTGAACACAAATGAAGTACGTGAAGTTGCAGCTATGGCGAAATTTTAATCTAAACAAAACCCAAAGTCTAAACGATGCCCTAGGGGCTGTATATATGGAGGAAGAGGGGGTAAATTTTGTGGCCCTTGGAGGAGGGGTCCCAAACCCACCCTAACTCTTGTTTCCCCACACATACAGACTCTAAAAACAACCTATATTGAAGTATTTCGAAATTACATGGGCCAGGCCCAAAAATAAGGTGACGCAGCACCTAGAATAGCCTCTGGACGAAAATTATGAAGTGGCATCTTGTATATTTCGTCCAAGGCTTCATGCATTCATTATGGTGGCTTCAAAGTCCTGAAATCATCACTTGAAACTCTGTTCTTGTCTCCCTTGCGCATGTCATCAACTCCATGCTTGTTCTTGCTCCAATGTTCATCCTTCTCCAAGCTAGGCCCTTCATTTGTAAGCAAAACAAATGTATCCAATTTAGGCAGCATCATATTCTCATGAACATTAGAATCATTACCAAGAAATGAAAGTACCTGGTAATTCAATTGGCATGCGCGAGCTCTAGTAATTGGTCCAGTATGTATAGCAGCAGGGGCTCTGGGTGTAACAATGGTATTGATGTCCTCATCATCCTCCCCTTCTTGAAATGAAGTCGTCCTCGACGGAAGCTCATCTTCCTCAACCAAATAAGGCTTCAGATCTGCAATGTTAAAAGTGGGACTAACCCCAAAATCTGCAGGCAGCTCAAGTTTATATGCATTATCATTTATTTTCTCTAACACCTTAAAAGGACCATCAGCACGTGGCATTAGCTTTGATTTGCGCAAATTAGGAAATCTATCCTTACGCAAATGTAACCAAACAAGATCTCCAGGTGCAAACACAACATGTTTTCTACCCTTATCTCCAGCAAGTTTATATTTAGCATTCATACGCTCAATGTTTTCCTTAGTTAACTCATGCATTTTTAAAATCAATTCAGCACATTCTTTAGCATCAAAATTAACCTTCTCCAAAGATGGAAGAGGCAACAAATCAATAGGTGCACGAGGTAGGAAACCATACACAATTTCAAAAGGGCACATCTTAGTAGTAGAATGCAATGAACGATTATAAGCAAATTCAATATGAGGCAAGCATTCTTCCCATATTTTCTTATTATTCTTTAAAACAGCCCTAAGCATAGTAGACAATGTTCTATTGACTACTTCAGTTTGTCCATCAGTTTGGGGGTGACCAGTAGTACTAAAAAGCAGTTTAGTCCCCAACTTAGCCCATAAACATCTCCAACAGTGACTAAGATATTTAGTATCACGATCTGAAACAATAGTATTTGGCACACCATGCAAGTGAATAATTTCATGAAAGAACAAATCAGCAACATTAACAGCATCATCGCTTTTATGACATGGTATAAAGTGTGCCATGTTCGAGAACCTATCCACGACAACAAATATGCTATCCCTCCCCTTCTTTGTTCGAGGTAAACCTAAAACAAAGTCCATAGATATATCTTCCCAAGGAACACTAGGTACAGGCAAAGGCATATATAAACCATGAGGATTGAGTCATGACTTAGCTTTTTGACATGTAGTGCAGCGAGCAACAAAACGCTCAACATCCCGTCTCATCTTTGGCCAAAAAAAATGTGTAGCAAGTATATCCTCCGTCTTCTTCACGCCAAAGTGTCCCATTAGTCCTCCTCCATGCGCCTCCTACAACAACAAAAGACGAACGGGGCTAGCTGGAATGCATAGCTTGTTAGCACGAAACACAAATCCATCGTTAAGAACGAACTTGTTCCAAGTTCCCCCTTCCTTAGAATTCTGCAATACATCTTTAAATTCAGCATCATGCACATATTGATCTTTGATGGTCTCCAAACCAAATATTTTAAAGTCAAGTTGTGAAAGCATAGTATAACGACGAGACAATGCATCAGCAATAACATTTTCTTTACCCTTCTTGTGTTTAATGACATAAGGGAAAGTCTCAATGAATTCAACCCATTTAGCATGTCTACTTGTAACACCCCGAGAATCATGCTACAATAACTCCCTGTGATTAAGCTAATCATGTTGCTAAACAGGGCTTGATCACATTTGAATCACATTCCTTTTCAAACTCCTAATTCAAACTTCAATTAAATTTAAAAGTGGAAAATAAAAGTTTTCAAAAATTTAAACAAAAATTTTCGGGCCCTGCCAGAAATTGCACTGATAATTATTGTGGAGAAGACACATTTTTATAAAATGCCTAAATACTTTTAAATGAAATAAAACAGAAAAAAAATAAACAAATAAAAGAAAACAGAAAACAGAACAGACAAGGAAAAAAAAAGAGAGAAGGCCCTCCCCCCACTGGACCCCTGGCCCAACTGGGCCGACCCCCGGCCCAGCCGGCCTAGCCCATCTCCCACTCCCCCTCGCCCCTTCCCTGTTCCCCCGACCGGGGTCGGAACAGGGGCCGTCCCCGCCGCACCCCCTCGCCGGCGACGGGGAGGATAAGGACGC
>NC_057802.1:255103374-255113960 GCF_018294505.1 Triticum aestivum | reverse complement strand
CTCTTCTTCCCCACGCCCGACGCGCTCGCCGCCGTTCCCGTCGTTCACACGGCCACCGTGCCCCAATCGCCACCTCGCCGTGTCATACGCCGTCGCCGCCCTCGACTACACCACCTCCGCCTCTTCGTTGAAGCTCGGAGCCACTGCAACGGCCTCCCCGAGCTCGTCTTCAACTTCGGACGCCGGCGACCCCCTTCTTCCCCGGCGCCGACCTGCTGCTCCTAAACTCTCACCGGCCTCCGTGTGCCGCGCGGTGAGCCTCTCCCCCCTCCTCCCCTGTCCTTTCTCTCTCGCGCGCCCCCTAGCTTCTTCCCCGCGCGCGCCCGAACGCCGCGCCGCGGAGCTCGCCGCCGGCGGGTCTCCGGTGACCTTTTGGTCACGGGCTCAAGCCCGCAGCACTCCCCACCGCACGTAGATGCTCCCCAGCTCCTCCGCTTGCCCGATCTCGCGCCGAACCAACGTTGCCGTTGCTCGCCCGAAGTACCTCGCCGCCGGCGAGCTCGTAGCGCTCGCCCCCGCCCGTTCCAGCCGCTCCGGCCACCACCGTTGGACGCGCGGCGCCGAGCCGCGTCGAACGCGCCCAGCCACGACCCCGCAGACCCCCTGTGCGCGAAACCCGCGCCCCTCCCGAGCCGCGCCGCCGCGTTTGGCTCGTCGGAGTTGCTCCGGCGCCGGCCGCCGACGTGGCTGGCCTGGGCCCCCCCCAGTGCCACTGCCAGTGGGCCCGTGGGCCCCGTTGACTGGGTCCACCCAGTCAACGTGCTGACTGGGCAGGCCCAGCCACTGACATGCGGGCCCCGCCGCAAAAATAAAAAAGAAAAAAGGAAAAGGAAAATGTTTTATAAATAAAAATAATTAATTCATCTAATCACTCACTGACAGGTGGGCCCAGTAGTTAATTAACTAAAAATTAATTAGTTTAATCTTCTGTTAACCCACTGTCTATGACAGGTGGGTCCCCCGTGTCAGTTTTGACCAGTCAACCGGATTGTTGACCGCTGACGTCACTCATACGTCATGCTGACGTCATATCCCTTTTCTGTTAATTAAATAATTCCGGAAATTCAAATAATCTTTGAAAATTCATATCTTTTAAACCGTAACTCGGATGAAAATGTTTTCTATATGAAAGTTGCTCAGAACGACGAGACGAATCCGAATACGCGGTCCGTTCGTCCACCACACCTCCCTAACCTATCGAACTAGCAACTTTCCCCCTCCGGTCCGTCTGTCCGAAAACGTGAAACATCGGGAATACCTCCCGGATGTTCCCCCCCCCCCTTCGCCGGTACCACCTACTGTCACGTTAGGACACACCTAGCACCGTTCATTGTCATGTCACACATCGTCATGCTTATGTTTGCATTGTATTTACTGTTTCTTCCCCCCTTCTCTCCGGTAGACTATGAGACCGACACTGCTGCTGCCCAGTTCGACTACGGAGTTGACGACCCCTCCTACTTGCCAGAGCAACCAGGCAAGCCCCCCCTTGATCACCAGATATCGCCTACTCTTCTCTATTCTGCTTGCATTAGAGTAGTGTAGCATGTTACTGTTTTCCGATATCCTATCCTGATGCATAGCCTATCCTTGCTACTACTGTTGTTACCTTTACCTGCAATCCTACATGCTTAGTATAGGATGCTAGATTTCCATCAGTGGCCCTACATTCTTGTCCGTCTGCTGTGCTATACTATCGGGCCGTGATCACTTGGGCGGTGATCACGGGTATATACTATATACATTATATACATGACACATGTGGTGACTAAAGTCGGTCGGCTCGAGGAGTACCCGCAAGTGGTTCTGATGAGGGGGCTGAAAGGACAGGTGGCTCCACCCCGGTAGAGGTGGGCCTGGGTTCCTGACGGCCCCCGACTGTTACTTTGTGGCGGAGCGACAGGGCAGGTTGAGACCGCCTAGGTGAGAGGTGGGCCTGGCCCTGGTCGGCGTTCGCGGATACTTAACACGCTTAACGAGATCTTGGTATTTGATCTGAGTCTGGCCATTTGGTCTATACGCACTAACCATCTACGCGGGAGTAGTTATGGGTATCCCGGCGTCGTGGTATCAGCCGAAGCCTTCGTGACGTCAGCGACTGAGTGGCGCGCGCCGGATTGGACTGGAACGCCACTAGGCTAGGTCTGCTTCCGGCCGCGTACGCAACGTGCAGGTGTGCATAGGGCGATGGGCCCAGACCCCTGCGCGCTTAGGATTAGACCGGCGTGCTGACCTCTCTGTTGTGCTTAGGTGGGGCTGCGACGCGTTGATCTTACGAGGCCGGGCATGACCCAGGAAAGTGTGTCCGGCCAAATGGGATCGAGCGTGTTGGGTTATGTGGTGCACCCCTGCAGGGAAGTTTATCTATTCGAATAGCCGTGTCCCTCGGTAAAAGGACGACCCGGAGTTGTACCTTGACCTTATGACAACTAGAACTGGATACTGAATAAAATACACCCCTTCCAAGTGCCAGATACAACCCGGTGATCGCTCTCTAACAGGGCGACGAGGAGGGGATCGCCGGGTAGGATTATGCTATGCGATGCTACTTGGAGGACTTCAATCTACTCTCTTCTACATGCTGCAAGATGGAGATGACCAGAAGCGTAGTCTTCGACAGGACTAGCTATCCCCCTTTTATTCTGGCATTCTGCAGTTCAGTCCACTGATATGCCCCTTTACACATATACCCATGCATATGTAGTATAGCTCCTTGCTTGCGAGTACTTTGGATGAGTACTCACGGTTGCTTCTCTCCCTCTTTTCCCCCTTTCCTTTCTATCTGGTTGTCACAACCAGATGTTGGAGCCCAGGAGCCAGACGCCACCGTCGACGACGACACCTACGTCACTGGAGGTGCCTACTACTACGTGCAGGCCGCTGACGACGACCAGGAGTAGTTAGGAGGATCCTAGGCAGGAGGCCTGCGCCTCGTTCGATCTGTATCCCAGTTTGTGCTAGCCTTCTTAAGGCAAACTTGTTTAACTTATGTCTGTACTCAGATATTGTTGCTTCCGCTGACTCGTCTGTGATCGAGCAATTGTATTCGAGCCCTCGAGGCCCCTGGCTTGTATTATGATGCTTGTATGACTTATTTATGTTGTAGAGTTGTGTTGTGATATCTTCCCGTGAGTCCCTGACCTTGATCGTACACATTTGCGTGCATGATTAGTGTACGGTCAAATCGGGGGCGTCACAAGTTGGTATCAGAGCCGACTGCCTGTAGGAATCCCCCTTTCCACACTCCTTGGCCGAAGTCGAGTCTAGACATTACAAAACTTTTACTAACATGGCTGTGTGTCTTACGGGCCCACGTCGCCATTGGGTGGTACTAGTATCTTTTACTCCTCGACCTTTACTCTGTGACTCTGGACTCTCTTCTACTCGGGTTAAACGAATTTACTAACTTTAACACTAGGATCCCGTGACCGCATTCACCCCAAAGTTGGATAAACCATAGATGTTTCTTAGAGTAGTATTTTGAACAATTCACACACTGTCATTCGACTCCTTTGAAACGTCTTTGCTTTCAGATGGAACCCACGAGGCAGGTCGTTCGCCACACGACGGCCATTGGTGCCTCGGGATCACCTGCGGTGCTAGCTGAGATGATGACCTATCTGGGTTATCGCTGGCACCCTGAGTACACCGTCTACGAGGAGTACCAGGACTTTAACCAGGAGCAGTACCGTGCCATCGTCCACCTCTACTCTCGGGAGTATGACTCCACTACTGTGCTTCACACCGCACATGGAGTTGGTGTGACCATCGACATGGCTGTCCACGATGCTGCCTATGCTGCTCTGACACGTCTTCGTGGAGAGTATCGGGAGTTGGACACCTCCCCTTTCAGGCACATTGCTATCGCATCCGATGATGGTGCGGAGGGATACTATACTGCTGCCTACTCCACTGTCACCCGAGAGCCCTTCTACCATCAGCACCTGGTTCTGCATGCTGATGGGCTGGATCGAGCTAACCGAGCTCTTCGCCACGAGATGTACACCACCCGTCAGCACCTTTACCGTGCTCTGACGCTGCTGCACCCCTTTGTCCGATCTGGACAGGTACCGCGTACTGCGATCTACCCAGCCAGGACCGTGATGCCCCACGGTGTCGGTTGGCCAGAGGTGGGAGGCTACTCCCCCGCACTTGGTCCTCTTCTGCCACCTGAGCGTCGGGCTCTACACCTGAGTATCCGCGGACCCCAGTCTGCTGACGTCGAGGGCTATCCGTTGCCTCACTACCAGCTGTCGGGCTACGATTACCTCCACAGTACCTCTTGGGACTGATGTAGGCTTGCTTGTAGTATTAGTTGCAGTCGCCGCGAGCCTGTGTGCCGCCTATGATGTTTTAGTCTATGTACTGAACTCTATGTACTGAACTCTATGCATGTGTCATCATGAATGAGTCTTGTCTTTGCAAATATTTCTCAATGCTGAACTACCCCTGTTATATATTAGCAGGATGGTTAGACCAGGTGGTCGTGGTCGTGGTGGCGATGCCCCACCACCATCTGAGTACATGGCTGGTATGATCCAACAGTTTGAACTGAACCGCCAATTCATGGAAAATATGATGGCTCAGTTTCCTCGCCCCAATATGAACCAGCAGCAAGCCCAGGTGACTCTTCAAGATTTCATACGCCTCAACCCAACCATCTACCGCAGCTCAACTCAGCCTCTGGATGCTGATGACTGGCTCCGTGACATCACCTATGAGATGGAGTCTGCTGATGTAGCCCCTGCCAGCTATGTCACCTTTGCTTCCTTCTTCTTGAAGGGACCCGCAGCTCAATGGTGGGACAGCCACAAGCGTACTCTGCCACCTGGAACAATCATCACATGGCCAGACTTCCAAGCTGCTTTCCGTGCCCGCTTCATTCCTCAGGGAGTCATGGACCGGAAGAAGCGTGAGTTCCGCAACCTCACCCAAGGCAACAAAACTGTCGAAGCTTATCAGCGGGAGTTTCTGGACTTGTCCCGCTATGCTGAAGAAGACATTGCAACTGATGCACGCAGACAGGAGAAGTTCCGTGATGGCCTTCAAGCTGACATCAAGCTCGCACTTCTAGTGCATGACTTTGCTGATTTCTCCACCTTGGTGAACAAGGCCATCAATGTCGAAACTGGTCTGCAGGAATACCAGAGCTCTCACAGGCGCAACCGTGACACGGGCTCATCTTCGGGCCCGCCCTCACAGAAGCGTAAGATATGGATCCCGAACAGCATGTACCGTCCAAATGCATCTGCCCCAAGGCAGACATATGCTGCACCTCGTCTGCCTCCACCACCATCTAGGCAGTCAAGACTTCCAGCTCCACCATCCCAAGCTCCTGTTCCCACTCCGAATAATGGCTTGTGCTTCAGGTGTGGTCAACCAGGACACCGTGCTAAAGAATGCAACCAGAACCAGAATCAACTGGCCCTTCCAGCAACTGGCCGTGGTAACAATCAGCCTCGCAACAACAATGCTAAGTCTTATGGTCGTGCTCATACCAACCACGTTGATCTCAACGAAGCTCAAGACCAGCCTGCTACTGTGATGGGTACACTCCTCGTAAATTCAGTACCAGCATCCGTTTTATTTGATACAGGTGCATCGCATTCATTCATGTCAGAAGATTTTGCATACAAGCACGACGTTAAATGTGAGGAGATGAACACTTCGGTACTGGTCAAAACCCCCGTGGGACAGTGTCAAACCTCCTTGGTTGGCATTGATGTCCCCGTGGAAATTGAAGGGCTGGAATTCTATGCCTCTCCCATTATCCTGAAGTCGTCTAACATCGACCTCATTTTGGGTATGGATTGGTTAAAAGCACATACTGCTTCTATAGTTTGCGCCACTAAAACCGTCCATCTGCTACACCCTTCAGATGAAATAGTTGCTTACCAAGCTCATCTGGTGCAAAATGCCGAGGCAAGGCTCTATGCATTGAACGCTGCACCACTCGAGGGCATTGAGAACATTCCCGTCGTGCATGAATTCCTCGACGTCTTCCCTAAAGAACTTCCAGGGATTCCCCCTGCTAGAGCTGTCGAATTCATCATCGACTTGAAACCAGGCACCACTCCTATAGCCAAGCGACCCTACAAAATGCCGCCGCATGAACTCCTTGAGCTTAAGGAGGAAATCGACAAATCTCTTCGCAAAGGATTTATTCGCCCAAGTTGCTCTCCTTGGGGAGCACCTTCTCTCTTTGTCAAGAAGAAGGATGGGACAAACCGGTTAGTTCAAGACTACCGTCCTATAAACCAAGCTACCATTCAGAATAAGTACCCTCTTCCTCGGATCAATGATCTGTATGATCAACTGGCGGGTTCGTCAGTGTTCTCTAAGCTCGACTTGAGGTTGGGCTACCACCAGATCCGTGTTCGAGAAGAGGATATCCCAAAGACCGCCTTCGTGACTCGCTATGGTTCATACGAGTACACCGTCATGTCTTTCGGTTTAACCAATGCTCCAGCCACCTTCTCTCGTCTGATGAACTATATATTCATGGATTACCTCAACAAGTTCGTCGTGGTTTATCTGGATGATATCCTGGTATTTTCCAAGAACGAAGAAGAACATGCCGAACATCTTCGACTTGTGCTGGAGAAGCTACGAGAACATCAACTATATGCCAAGTTCTCCAAATGTGAATTCTGGCTACCGGAAGTAACCTATCTTGGGCATGTCATCTCTAAGGATGGTATTGCCGTCGACCCCGAGCGAGTTCAGGCTATTCTTGATTGGACTCCTCCCAAGAACGTTAAGCAAGTCAGAAGTTTTCTCGGTCTCGCCAGCTATTGCCGTCGATTCGTCGAGAACTTCTCTAAGGTCGCCAGGCCTCTGACTAACCTGTTGCATAAGGGTGTCAAGTTCCAATGGACAGACAAATGTCAGGAAAGTTTCCAGGCACTCAAAGACAAGTTGACTTCTGCTCCAGTTCTAGCTCCACCTGATACTAAGAAGGACTTTATCATTTACTGCGACGCTTCCCGTCAAGGATTAGGCTGTGTCCTAATGCAAGACCGCAAAGTGATTGCTTATGCCTCTCGGCAATTGCGCCCTCACGAAGAGAACTACCCAGTTCACGACCTCGAACTTGCTGCTGTCATTCATGCGCTGAAGCAGTGGCGACATTACCTTCTCGGTAATCGTTGCGAGATCTTCACTGACCACCAAAGTCTGAAGTATCTGTTGACTCAGCCAGATCTGAACCTCCGTCAACAGAGATGGATGGAGCTTGTTGTGGACTTTGACTTGGGTATTTCCTATACGCCAGGCAAGGCTAATGTAATGGCTGATGCCTTGAGCCGCAAGTCTTACTTCAACCACCTCCAGGTTCATAAAGTTCAGCCCTCGCTTGTTGAAGAATTCAGGAAGCTGAACCTCCATATTGTTCCTCCGGGTGCACTCGCTCCCCCTCCTAAGGAGTTTGGCAAGGTGAACCTCCACGTTGTTACCCAGGGTTCCCTCAATACCCTAGTTGCTAAACCAGATCTCGAGGACAGCATCAAAAGGCTACAGAAGTATGACTCTGAAGCCCACAAGATTAAGCGCTACCTCGCAGAAGGAAAGCCCTCATTCTTCACTATTGCTGAAGATGGCACCTTATACTTCAAGGGCCGCCTAGTGGTGCCATGTGCAGAGAAAAACCTGGATATGACACAGGAAGTTATGAAAGAAGCTCATGATACGCCTCTATGTATCCATCCTGGTAGTACAAAGATGTACCAAGACATCCGTCAGAGATTCTGGTGGTCTAATATGAAGCAAGACATTGCTCGTTATGTTGCTGAATGTGACGTTTGCCGTCGTATCAAAGCAGAACATCAAAGGCCTGCTGGAACTCTGCAACCTATCTCTATTCCTGAATGGAAATGGGACCATGTTGAGATGGACTTCGTCCCTGGATTTCCCAAATCACAGAAAGGTAATGATGCTATTCTTGTCGTCATTGACCGGCTTTCCAAAGTTGCACATTTTCTGGCAGTCAAAGAAACGATCACTGCTAGCCAGTTGGCAACGCTCTATATGTCCAGGATTGTTTCACTCCACGGTATTCCATTGGTTATCAGCTCAGACCATGGCAGCTTATTCACTTCAAGATTCTGGGCAAGTTTCCAAGAAGCTATGGGAACTCATCTGTCATTCAGTACTGCGTTTCATCCTCAATCGCAAGGACAAGTTGAACGCGTCAACCAAGTTCTCGAAGACATGCTTCGAGCTTGCGTTATTTCCTTCGGCAAGAAATGGGAGGAATCTCTCCCGTATGCTGAGTTCTCTTATAATAATAGCTATCAAGCTAGTCTGAAGATGGCCCCCTTCGAAGTGTTATATGGACGAAAGTGCCGAACCCCTCTGAACTGGTCAGAAACTGGGGAACGTCCACTCTTCGGTCCGGATATTATCCAAGATGCCGAAGAACAAGTACGCATTATTCGCGAAAATCTCAAGACTGCTCAGTCACGTCAGAAGAGTCAGTATGACCGTCATCATAAAGACATGGTCTATCAACCTGGCGAAAAGGCTTATCTTCGAGTCACACCTATGAAGGGTGCTCACCGCTTCGGGATCAAGGGCAAACTAGCTCCTCGCTATATTGGCCCATTCACTATTCTCGAAAGGCGTGGAAAAGTGGCATACCAACTGGAGCTACCGCCGAACCTTTCTCAGGTTCACGATGTGTTCCATGTGTCACAGCTCCGCCGTTGCTTCAAGGATCCAATCCGAGCTGTGGATCATGAAGTGCTCGAATTGCAGCAAGACCTCTCCTATAAGGAGCATCCGGTCCTCATTCTCGACCAAGCTGAACGCCGCACACGTCAGAAGGCGATCAAGTTTCTCAAAGTCCAGTGGTCGCACCATTCTGAAGATGAGGCCACTTGGGAACGAGAGGATCGTCTGCGCGAAGAATACCCCGCACTGTTTCCTTCTACCTCCTAAATCTCGGGACGAGATTTCTTGTAGTGGAGGAGATTTGTAACACCTCGAGAATCATGCTACAATAACTCCCTGTGATTAAGCTAATCATGTTGCTAAACAGATCTTGATCACATTTGAATCACATTCCTTTTCAAACTCCTAATTCAAACTTCAATTAAATTTAAAAGTGGAAAATAAAAGTTTTCAAAAATTTAAACAAAAATGTTCGGGCCCTGCCTGAAATTGCACTGATAATTATTGTGGAGAAGACACATTTTTATAAAATGCCTAAATACTTTTAAATGAAATAAAACAGAAAAGAAAATAAACAAATAAAAGAAAACAGAAAACAGAACAGACAAGGAAAAAAAAAGAGAAGGCCCTCCCCCCCACTGGACCCCTGGCCCAACTGGGCCGACCCCCGGCCCAGCCGGCCTAGCCCATCTCCCACTCCCCCTCGTGTTGGAAACATGCCCTAGAGGCAATAATAAATGGTTATTATTATATTTCTTTGTTCATGGTAATTGTCTATTATTCATGCTATAATTGTATTGTCCGGAAATCGTAATACATGTGTGAATAAATAGACCACAACGTGTCCCTAGTAAGCCTCTAGTTGACTAGCTCGTTGATCAACAGATAGTCATGGTTTCCTGACTATGGACATTGGATGTCATTGATAACGGGATCACATCATTAGGAGAATGATGTGATGGACAAGACCCAATCCTAAGCATAGCATAAAAGATCGTGTAGTTTCGTTTGCTAGAGCTTTTCCAATGTCAAGTATCTTTTCCTTAGACCATGAGATCGTGCAACTCCCGGATAACGTAGGAGTGCTTTGGGTGTGCCAAACGTCACAACGTAACTGGGTGACTATAAAGGTGCATTACGGGTATCTCCGAAAGTGTCTGTTGGGTTGGCACGGATCGAGACTGGGATTTGTCACTCCGTGTGACGGAGAGGTATCTCTGGGCCCACTCGGTAATGCATCATCATAATGAGCTCAATGTGACTAAGGCGTTAGTCACGGGATCATGCATTGCGGTACGAGTAAAGAGACCTGCCGGTAATGAGATTGAACAAGGTATTGGGATACCGACGATCGAATCTCGGGCAAGTAACATACCGATTGACAAAGGGAATTGCATACAGATTGATTGAATCCTCGACACCGTGGTTCATCCGATGAGATCATCGTGGAACGTGTGGGAGCCAACATGGGTATCCAGATCCCGCTATTAGTTATTGACCGGAGAGGCGTCTCGGTCATGTCTGCATGTCTCCCGAACCCGTAGGGTCTACACACTTAAGGTCCGGTGACGCTAGGGTTGTAGAGATATATGTATGCGGAAACCCGAAAGTTGTTCGGAGTCCCGGATGAGATCCCGGACGTCACGAGAGGTTCCGGAATGGTCCGGAGGTGAAGAATTATATATAGGAAGTCCTGTTTCGGCCACCGGGAAAGTTTCGGGGGTTATCGGTATTGTACCGGGACCACCGGAAGGGTCCCGGGGGTCCACCGGGTGGGGTCACCTGTCCCGGAGGGCCCCGTGGGCTGAAAGTGGAGGGAAACCAGCCCCTAGTGGGCTGGGGCGCCTCCTTGGGCCTCCCCCCCATGCGCCTAGGGTTGGGAACCCTAGGGGGGAGTTCCCCCTTGCCTTGGGGGG